>NC_135315.1:63307263-63574763 GCF_048772815.1 Callospermophilus lateralis
CACCCCAAGGCTAGAGAAGAAGGCAAGTTGTTTTATACTGGAAGGTTTTAAAGTTGAATGTAATGGCTCCCAACTTTTCTAAATAATATAATCACCCTGGAAGAATCAAAAATAGAGTTCCCATGCTCAGAGACTCTGACTTAAATTTCCTGGAATGGGGTGGAGGCTAGTGCTTTTAGCACCCAGCTGAGGTTGGAAGCCCTGCCTCAAAGGGAGACTGTAATCTCTCTCTTTGCTTCTGTAGCAGCCCTGCTCTCCGCTGTCTAGTTGCTGACTTTCTGTCCCAGGCTGGCCATCCAGCTGGACTAATTCACTCACACTTTTTGGCTAGGCCCTAGAGGACCTGATGAACACAAAGATGGAAGGAGAGTGGAGACAGAACACAGCTGTGAAGAACTGATGGGCAGTGGGGACAGACGTCATGGAAAGAGGATTTCACAAGGGGCTTCAGCCAGCACCCCCGAGTCTCTGCCAACGTAACAAAGGAAAATGAAACCCTCAATAAGCCTGAGGAATGGGGCGTGGTGGGAGTGGAGGTAGAGGGTGACAGCCTTCCCCAAAGACACAGCACTGAGAACCCGGGAAACAGGGAGAGGTGGAGGCTGTGCCAGGCTGCACCACCCAGAGGACAGTGACCTTTTCAGAAATGTGTGAGGTAAGGAGATGTGGCCAGGGCTGCATATCTGTGTGATGAGAGGGGACAAAGCCCAGGAAGGCTGTACCTCAGGTGGCCCTGCTGTAATGAGCAAGGCTGTGGGCCCTGCCCTGTGGGGCTGGC
This sequence comes from Callospermophilus lateralis, assembly GCF_048772815.1. NCBI lineage: Eukaryota > Metazoa > Chordata > Mammalia > Rodentia > Sciuridae > Callospermophilus > Callospermophilus lateralis. Next base: position 63,308,042 of record NC_135315.1, read on the forward strand.
TCCTTAGGCTTCTGCTCAGAGCAAGCACCTGGCTGAAGCAGACACCTACTGACTCACGCCAGCACAGGTGCAACCCGTGGCTCTCACACGTTTCTTTCTGCCTATCATTTACAAACCATGGGCCATGGCTTGGCCCCAACACCAGCAGGCCTGGGGTCACACGGGCAGGACTGGCCAGATCAACACAAGATGGATGTCTAAAAGACTCCAATCATCCCTTGGGAAGAAACTCTGGATATGTTTTTCACAACTCCAAACCATCTGAGAGGGGAACTCTAGACTGAGCTTGCGAGGAATCAGGAAGTAATGTGCTTTCAGTGCCTTCCAGGTCTCAGACACAAAGATGGCAAGGGAGGGTGATGAGCAGCCTCCAGCAAGGGATCCTCGGGGATAGCTGGGCCCTGTGCATCAAGTCCCCCTGAGTGCAGGCCAGGCCATGGCCCTGCGCCCCACCTTTCACCACAGGGACACCATTCTCCAGGGAGATATGCCCAGGCATTCCTGCAACAGGAGCACCTGGCTCAGGATGCACGAGCCAGCCCCCAACCCTTTGGAGAAGGAATCGGACCTGGAACTGAGAATCTCAAGCCCCTGGGGGATGGGCTTTGTGCCCAAATGTCAGGTACAGAACAGTCTGAACAGTGCCCAGCTGCTGTCTGACTCCTTCTCTACCTACCTATTTGAATCTCCAAGTAGCGATGAAGTTACCAATCTACCCCAGCTCCTTCCTTTAGACAGGGGCTTTGTCATTGGAGTCTGGATGTCCTAAACCTAAGTCCAGAACCCTGGAGAAGTACACTATTGTGCTCAGACCTCAGTTTAGAGAGAAAACTCAGTGTACTGGTCAACTTTTTCGCTGCTGTAACTGAAAGAACCAGCCAGCACAATTATAGAAGGAGAAAAGTTTATTTGAGGGCTCAGAGTTTCAGAGATCTCAGTCCACAGACAACAGGCTCCATTCCTTGGGGCTCAAAGTGAAGCAAGACATCATCGTGGAAGTGTGGAGGAGGGAAGCAACTCATATAATGATCAGGAAGCAGAGAGAGAGAGAGAGAGATCTCCACTTGCCAGATACAAATATATACCCCAAAACATGCCCCCAAAGCCCTCCAGCCACAGCCCACCTCCCTTCAGTCACCACTCAGTTAATTCCATCAGGTGATTAATTCACCAGCTGGGTTAAAGCTCTTGTGATCCAATCGTTTCTTCTCTGAACCTTCTTACATTGTCTCACACATGAACTTTTGGGAAACACCTCACATTCAAACCACAACCCACAGCAAACCCCTTGGGGTGGGGCATGGTATTGGGGTAGAGCCTGTTAAACCCCAGTACCCTCCAGGCTCAGCTTCCAAAGGGCAGGGGCAGGAGCTGGGAACTCACCCAATGTGCTGAAAGCAAAACCTCCCTTGAGAAGGGGATTTGATGTCAAGTTTCCCTTCAGTTTATTTTCTGCTTCCAAGACTTCCCCATCCCAATGAAGGGATTATTAAGAAACAAGATCCGTGCCAGCATTATGGGAAGGCAGTCACTGGAGAAATAGGTCTTACCTGGGAAGCGCCTCCCCCTGGGGATTCCACCTTATTCCTTAGGGGAGCAGAGCTTCTCCCATAGCTCAGCCTCGACACAGTGAGGCTTTAAAACGCATCCTTACAACCTGCACTCCATGGCTGCGAAACCTACAGAGGGGTCAGTTCTGAAGGCATAGGAAACATTTTTTCCCCTGCAAGTATGGAATCTTCCTCTTATGCTCCTCACCCTATTCCAAATCTGCCCCTGAGACTGATCTCCCCAGGGGGCACTGGTGCTCATCCAAACCTCTCACTGGCCTGGCCAAGCCCCTGAATAACAACTGAGGTCAGGAGGATCAGTTCCAGAAAAGGGTGAGGAAACCCACCCAGATCTCGTGGGGGTAGTATTCCCAGCCTTTTGTGGAACAGGGTCTCTAGGGCATGCTCAGCACCCTTCTCAGAACCATCCACAGTTAGCTCTTTTGAGATCACAAGCTTTGCCACCACTGGCTTAGTATGTCCCCATCACTGCCGGTCTCAAACAGGTCCTCTAGGCAGAGTTACAACTACAAGTAGGCCACAAAGAGCCAACAGGCGGAAACAGCCACAGGCTCCCTGCCAAAGATCATGAGCATAACATCTTGAGCACTTGTACTGTGCCTGGGACCAGTGAGAAAGACATGTCACAAGGACAACCCCCATTAGGACAAGTTCCCCAAACTACCTAGAGTTGCCATGTTTCCTGGTTCAGGTTCGGCTGCTCAGGTATGCTCAACCTGTGACATGTCACTCAGCTGTGCATTGTGATATGTGTACTCTTTTCTATGGTTTATTTCAATAAAAGTTTCCAAAAGGCCTCCCTTGGGTGGAAGATATCCAATACAGCATGGGAAATATTAAAAGACTAAAGCATAGGAAGGCCCTGCCCAGGTCACAGGGCTAATGATGGCCAAGCTGGAAGTAAGACCCAAATAAGACCCCTTCCCCTTGGCTTTCCTACTGAGAGACAGTTTCCAGAGGAACAGCCCCTTACTCACACACACATCTCCTTATAGGACTTCAGGAAAACAGCATCTCTCATGCTATCCTTCAACAGAGCCACCGCCGAGTAGCTACCCACCCCTCCTCTTCCTAACAGATCTTACCCAGTCAAAGGTGACAACTGGCCCTGACAGGAGGGCTTTCCTGTCTGTGGTGCCTAAACAGTGAGTGAGGACCTCTTCCCTCCACCTCATTCTCAGGACAGAGCAGTCCTGCCCTAGCAGGAAGAGGGCCTCCGCTCCGTTTCAAGATCAATCCTACCCATCTAGGACTGTGGATGTAGGGAATGGGTCACTTCCAACACAATACTGATAAGCAACCCTAGATTCTTGGGAGGTCACTGGCCAGAGAATGTCAACAGAGGCCCTCTGGGGACTGGGTCTGAGGCCCACAGTAAAGTTATAGGACAGTGTCCTCCTACCCATTTTAGCTGCTCCCACCTGGAGACAGCAGGCAGCTCCCTTATACCAGAGGAACAGATGACCATCTCAGATTACACTGAGTCAGATTAGTGTCAACTGAGGATAAACAACAAAAGTCTAACTACAGGCTTTGTGTGAGGCTCTTTTGACCCCAAAGTGAGGAAAATACACACACACACACACAAATGGAACTAAGGAATTAATTAATTAAATAATTAAATGGAAATAAAGGATCACTCTACAGTCCCCTAACACATCAAGGCCCCTGCAAGAGCAAACCTGGAAAGAGCAGACACAATGGGCCTCAGACTGAGCTCAGGGAAGTAACACAGCAGGAGTTGAAAAGAGAGCTGGTGGGGTGGGGGAGGCACACACCAGAATCCCAGTGGCTCAGGAGGCTGAGTCAGAAGGATCACAATTCAAAGCCAGCCTCGGCAACTTAGCAAGACCCTGTCTCTAACTAACCAAACATAAAAAGGCTGGGGAAGTGGCTCAGTGGTTAAGTGCCCCTGGGTTCAATCCCTGGTACCATTAAAAAAAAAAAAAAGAAGAAGAAGAAGGAGGAGGAGGAAAAAAACCCCACAGTGCTAGAGGTTTCAAGTTCTTGTGTGAATGAAAGATGGAAAGCCTGAAAGGGCTGCTCTCTACAGCAAGTAAGAGGTGCAGCTTTGAGGTCATGCAAGTAACCAAGGAGGCCACGGGGAGAAGGTGCAGCTGAAAGAACACAATAAGGCCTCTGTCTCTCGGTGACGCAGGACAGGTACTCTGCTAACAGCCAGTGAGAAAGATGATGGGGACAGAGGAGGGATGGCTCTGTCTTCATGACTTCCCCACCCAGACCTGAGTGTAGCTTGGACTATTAACAGAAGGGGGAGAGACAAAGCCACCAGGGGACAATTCCACTGCCCTTTAGGTACATATTCTCCACCCACGGACACAGAAAAGGGGGGAAAAAAATTCTATTATTTGACCATCAACCAACCAGCCTGTGTGGCCAAAAGCTGAGCACACCAAAACCATATGGCTCATGCGACACCATGCCTGATATGTGCACCCAGACAGCTGCTCGTGTCTACTATATGCTTCACTGTGTTGGCTCACTACGGAGATGTGACACAACAGTGACTGGACACCACACTCTCTAGGCCTCAGGGTTTCTCCCTATAAAATGGAGGTCATAATAGAGCCTAATTCAGAAAGACTGTATGGATTAAATGTGAAAGTTTATAGAACACTTAAGCACAGTGACTGACACACAGAAAGGGTTATATGAATATCTAACAAATAAATAAGATATAGAGTCTACAATATCATCCTAGTTTTTACTCAGGAGCAAACAATCAGAGAGTTAAAATATTAGCTCAGCTAGCCAAGCAGGGTAGTATACACCTATTATCTCATCTGCTTGGGAGGCCAAGATAGGAAGATGACAAGTTCCAGGCCGGGCTCAGTAAGTTAGTGAGACCCTGTCTCTAAAATTTAAAGGGCTAGCGGTGCTTAAAAAAAAAAAAAAATTTAAAGGAATCAGATAAGTGGTAATGCACTTGCCTAGCATGCACAAAACCCTGGGTTCAACCCCCCAATACAGAAAAAAAAATTTTTTTCTTTTGCTTAGCCATCAAGAAAATGCAAATCAAAGCCACTGAGACACCACTTTGCACTCACAAGGATGACTCAGATGAAAAAGATGGATACCAGTCAGTAAGGATACAGAGAATCTTAATATGTTGCTGGTCAGATTGTAAAATGATGCGACCATTTTGAAAAACATTTTGGTAGTTAAACAGAGTTACCATAAGAGAACTGAAAACAAAGTCCACACAAAAAGTTGTACATAATTATTCATAGCAGCACAATTCACAGTAACCAAAGGTGGAAACAACCTAGATGTTCCATAGATAAATGATAAAACAAAATGGGGTCTATCCATACAAAGGACTATTTTTCAGCCTTAGAAAGGAAGGGAAATTCTGACACATGCTACAATGTGAATGAACCTTTCGGACATGATGGCAAGTGAAATAAGCTAGTCACAAAAGGGCATATACTGTATAATTCCACTCATAAGAAATGTTCAGACTAAGCAAATCCACAGAGCAGAAAGTTGCCTGGGGTTGAGTGGTGTTGGAGGAAAGTGAAGTGACTAGTCGGTAAACCACACAGAAGTTTCTCTTTGGGAAAATGACATTATAAAATTGACCATGGAGATGGTTGCAGACATCTGTGAATATACTAAAAAATCACTGAAATATTCACTTTAAATGGGTGAGCTGTATGGCATGTGGATTCAATAAGCCCACTATCAAAAAACAACAATGGGCTGGGGCTGGGGCTCAGTGGCAGAGCAGCTGCCTCACACATGTGAGGCACTGGGTTTGATCCTCAGCACCACATAAAAATACACAAATAAAGATATTTTGTCCATGTATAACTGAAAAAATATTAAAAACAAACAAACAAAATATTTGTCACTCAGTCACAAGCAGGTTGCTAAGCGCAGGCCAGTGGTGAAACTTGACCTGCCAGCCAGGTTCCCTTTGCCTTTCCCAGCAGCCTCTCCTGGGGGCCTGAGCACAGTGGCCTCACTTCTCTGATATCTCCATGTATCAAGCAGCCCAAGACAAACAGAAGCTTAAAAATGTCATGCTTGCCACAGAGGAGGTCTGTGCTACAACTGAATCTCCCATCCTTACTCAGCTATCAGTGCAGCCTTATTACCAGCCTGGAGGCTCTAGGAGAGCCACTCCTATAAGAGAAACTTTGTAGGAGTGGCTCAGGCCAACATATTGGCCAGAAAAAAATCTTGGAACAAGGGGCTGGGAGCAAAGATGCACAGGTCCAATACTGGGTCTATTGGCTGACAGGCACTGAAGGACATTCATTTTCATTTCTCCAACCTGCCACGACATCCTGGAATGAAAAATGGCACATGCTAGCCACCATGACAAGGGTGCACCTCAGCATGCCCAGCATGCCCAGCATGGGAGCTGTCCCATGTGTGTAAGTCAGCAATGGCTGTTATTAACCTGTTTTATCTGTGATCCCTGTGCCAAGCACTTTCCAATGCTTTTCAAACCTAATCCACACAAAAAAACAGACTGCCTAAGATCCTGGTGTCAGAGGAGAGAGATGGTGGCTCTGACTACAGGAAAAAAGGAGGTCTGACTAGACTGCAAGCCCTGATCTTTGCCAGATAACAACTTCTGTTCAACCAGCAATTGGGACAGACCACATCCCTAGAGGCATCCAGAATGACTCCTTCCCATCCTGTTGCCACTAAGATCCTCTCCCACTCCCTAAGCCCACTGTTCCTCCCCAGAACCATGCATACTACCCACCTCTTCTACTAAGCTAATTAAATGCCTCTCATTAATTTCAGTCCCAGGATGTCTCTACCTAAGATGAACTGTTAGAATTTGCAGGGTGACTTCAACTATCTCCAAAATGTTAGGCCACAACTACCCATGGCACTGGGGGGTCACAAGAGGAGACTCCTCACTCAGTGTGCTTAAGTTCACCATGCGTAGAGCTGCTAGAGACAGAAAGGGCCTTTCCTCTGGGGAGAAGCTAAAATGATGATTATTCCCAAGAAAACAGCCCTGGCCTCATGCCCTAGGAGATGTCCTCTTGTTTAAAGGGAACAAGGAAACTTTATTTAAAGATTTAATTCTTTCAGCTTAAAATAGAACCAGGGCATCAGAAGTTAGGGAACCACGTGCAAACAACCATTGTCTGGGGCAGGATGTAAGACAGCGTATTGGAAATCAATCTGTTTTTCTGCAAAGATTAGACTTCCATCTTTTTCAATTCTCTTTTCACCCCTGTGATGTCTGATGTAGCAGACAAGAGAAGGAGACGCTGGGTCACCAGACGGAGAAGGACCCTATGAAGAAGAAGCCACCATCAGTGCTGACAGCCCAGTGAAGTTCACTTGAGACAGGTGGGGGCAGAGCGGAGTGCTGTGGCAGTAAAAACCTTTGTCTCCTGAAAAAACAGGAGCTTTGCTTAAGGCATGAGCTTCAACTCTTTCCAAGTAAAAAGAGAAGGCTAGATAGAAGGATCAAAGCACGGGTAAGCTGGGGAAGCTCCACCAGGCCTCCAATTTGGCAGCTTACTAAAAATAGAGGCCATCGCTTCCAACAGCCAGGGTCACTAGACATCCTGGAGGCCACTGCTGGGGCCTGGGGTTTGAGCATCTTTTCTAGCAGTGTGGAGGGAGCAGGGGCTCCCACCAGCCAGGGCAGAGGACAGGGCAGGGCCTGGAAACAAGCTCCTCCATTTGGAGGAGCAGCACAGCAGAGGCTGTGAGCATGGCCTCCTTAGCACCACGCTTTGCCCACACTTTCACTCCAGGCTTTTGCCAAAACACATCCATTCTCATCTTAAGGACTCTAAAGCCTCATACTGGAAGTGACTCAGCTCACAGCTATCTGGAGGGACCAGGCCCTCTGACTCACGGCCCACCTTCCCTGGAGGGAGAGGGTGCAGGAAACAGATTGGTTTTACCTGGTGGTGCACACTTGAGTCTTTCAACTTGCAGGCACCTGCACCTGAGGTATGAATACTTACTGCTTAGAGTGCACAAGGCCTACATGCCACATCCATTCTTGGGCAGGTGAGAGACAAAAGCATTTACAAAAGGGATGAGTAAACACAGCTGATGCACAAAGAGACTAGAAGAAGATCCTTATCTAGCTGCTTGTTCAGGGTAGCCCATAGCAAAGGGCTGGTATCTGCCCTGATGTGTCCTAGCAGGCCCAGAGAGAGTCCTCTAGAAACAAAGGCACAATGGCTGACCTGGAAGTGCAGATATGAAGGAGGGTGCCACCCACAGAGGTCACCAGGGGTAATCAGGGAGCCCCTGCATCTGCTTAGCCCTTCTCAGCAGTGTGCACACCAAACACAGGGGCATGTGGCACAGTCCACTCTTTGACGCCTGTCAGCCTGGGAAAGAGGTTGCTCTATCACACAGGTGAGGAGGAGGCTCACCCCAGGTTTCTCAGCTGGTGGCTTTGGGACCGACTCACTGGCCCGCTTACGCTTTTCCTCCTGACCTAGGGCCTGACCCAGGGACTCAACCTGCCATCACAAGGACATGGGAAGAAGGTGGAGTCGGATAGGCCCTCTCTTCTTCTACCAGTCTTCCTGGAGCTCAAGGTGTCCCAGAGGTCAGGCAGGACAACACCAGGATTTGAGTCTCCTATAATGCACAAACACAAGTCAAGGGCTTGTGAAGGAAGGAAGGGGCTCTGGGAGCCTAGCAGAGCAGATGGCAAAGTCCCCCTCCAGCCTGAGGCTAGCCGACAACAGGAATGGCCTGTAAGAAGAGCAGGGATGGGGGTGTCTCAGAAACACGTCTCAAAAGTTTCCTCTTTTGCTTCCCTTGCCTCCTTGGGCTCACCCTCAAGTCCAGGGTCAGCCACCTCTCCTCTAGGCCACACCCGACCTGCTGGGAGCTGGGAGGGTGAGCTGAGGAGCCAGTGCTGAAGGCACAGACACAGGGGACTCCAGCTGCTCTTTCCTGGAGCAGTCTGGGAACGGGTACCGGCAGCCAAAAGGAGCATCCACAGCCTTCTGCCTTTCAAGTTCTGTTTCTACAACTCTATGCTCAAGAAATAATTCCAAAAAAATAGGGAAATATATGCACTACTGGAATCCTTGCTCATGTCTACACAACTGTCAAAATGCTTCTGAAGGCTTCTTCTCCCTTCTATAAACTGCTTCTTCACCAGTGGGCAGGTGTCCCTGGAATTGAGACAGGGAGGGGACTGGAGATGGGGCCTGTCCCTTAGTCTGAAGGCCACACAAGCACAGCAAGCAGGAGACAGCGAAGGCCTCCCTGAACTTTCAGATGATAACTGAGCTCCACTGCTTTCTGGATTTATGTCCGCGCCTAAAAACCTCCCTGTGATACAGACAAGAAAGTCCAGGGTTAGTGAGGTTACAAAGGCCACGAGAGCCAGCTAACAGATGGCACAATTGGAATTCAACTCCCATACACAGTGTCACTTATTTTCTGACAACTGCCAGAGGACAGAATAATTCAACTTAGTTTTGACTGATTGGTGGGAGTAGGGGGAGAGCTCTTGGCATGAGCCATGGGCCTGGCCTCTGGTTCCTAGACTCACTGGCCTAGTGGTCAGGTAGACTGTGTGTACACTCCACCTGGTGCCAGAATCACTTGGAGACCCAGGAGAGGCAGTGAGACACTGTGGATAACCTGAATATCAGTGTGAATCTCTCTGGGATGGAAACTGAGGGCTTCCAAGACACTCTCATCCCTGCATCCACCCCTCCATCTCTATGCCCAGGGTGCTGCAGTGCAGAGGTGGCAAAGGCCCCACCCCAGGAGGAGACACCACTCTGCCTTCTACTGGCTACCCCGTGACAGCCTGACACTGGCATAGCTGTGACACCTGGAGAGTTTTTCCTCAGGAACTCACTTTAAGCAAGTCATCATTTAAACCCCCAACTTCACATCAGGCTCTTTCTGAAGAGTTGGTTTATCAATTCATCTTTGTAACTTCCTATTTTTGTAAAAATATGTACAATAAACATGTTAATTTTATAACTGGGAAAAATGTTATAAACAGCAAACAACCTTTGTGGCATTTGCTCTCCTGCATCTGAATGATCCTCTTGGCTTCCAGATCAAGTCAAATCTTTACGTCTTTTTTACTGTCTACATACTAGAGACAGGTTTGCTGTACTTTGAGAAATCTAAGGAGGAAAATTAAAAATTGCAAGAAAAGCAAAGTTTTGAAAGGATGACTTTTCACATTTCCTTAACTGTTTCCACAGAAGGAAGCGACTTGGTCATTCTGGGAGTCTCTGCTGGACCTGTGGAGGCACAAGACCTGTGAGCAGGAGCAGCCAATGGCTCTCAGCTGGCTCTGCTCTAATTCCCAAGTGCAGTGCTGTGCCTCTGACATGGCTATTTTTGGGTTTCTGAGTGGGGTAAAAAGAAAGAAAAGAAATGCTTTGCACATCCGCCTTGCTGAGCAGCGCCCTGCCCAGCTCTTTCTCCAGCCCCTCCCTCTGTGGCCCCTCTGGGGGAAGGAAGCAGACCCTTGTGCATTCTACCTCCCCCACCCCCATCTTTCTCCCCTGCTCCCAATCTGTGGGCCTCACCCACTTGCTTGTCTCTTTATACAGAGCTGGGAAAATGTGGAGATAAATAAAGCCTCAATTAGGCAGCCGGCCAGTGTGGGGGATGGGTGGGGAGGGGTTTGAGGCTCTGTCCCAGCCCAGGAATGCCTGAGAAAGCTCCCAGGACTGCAGGCAGCCTGGAGGTTGGAGGCTTCCCACAGCCCTTCAGCCTGCACTGGCCAGGCACTGAGGACAGGGGCTGGGAGCCGACTCCATCCCACGCACAGTTCCCCTACACAGCCTGGCTTGCTGCAGGGGGCCTGACTCCCCTGCCACCCCAACATGCAGAGGAAGAAAGGACCTGGTGGAGAGGGACGTGCCCAGCAGGGCGGCATCAGTCCAGCCAGAAGCTGTGCAGACCTCCAGGCCTAATGAAGGCAGTTTTTCCTTTCCACCTTTGAAAACTCAGCATTTCTTATTTATTCTTTTCTGAGACTGGAAAAAGCAATGAAAGGGAGATTTTATTTCTCTGGAAGACTTGAGTGGGGGCGGGGGGGGTAGAGCAGCAGTGTGTGTGTGGGGAGGAGACAGGGCCAGCACAGGCTCACAGATATTTTTAGAGACATGGGAATTAAGCAAGCAGGGAACTTCTGGGGCCGGAAATGGTTTTGTTTCTATCCCAGTTACAAAAGGCCAAATGGGTGGTGGAAAGTCAGGGACTGGAGGCAGAGTAGGGCAGGGCAGGATCAGACCCTGGGGAAGGAAAACCCAGGCCAAGAGCTCTCTACAGGCCTTGTGATCCTTTATGCTGTGGTGCACAACTGCACTGGGGGCACTAACCCAGGAGTGCCAGCTCTTGGCCTCCCCTATTCTCAGCCTCAGTGGCGCAGGGAGGCAGCAAGCAGAAAAGGGCAAAGCCAATCATCCCAGTTCCTTTGCTGCTGGTTCTGATTTGACAGGGAAAGAGTGAAATGGGATCCAAGTTAAGATCTTTCTATTATTTGCAGGTTCCCAATGAGTCAGGCTATCTCAGTTTTTGAAGACCACGAGCCGTCTTATTCACCTGTGGGGTCCCATGCTCAAAAACCATCTCTCTACAGCCTGAGGAACAACCACACAAATCTGGGGGTAGAATGTGGAAAAAGGAAAATACAGAAGACAGTGAGAGACCCACCCACCCCATGCCTCTGCCGCTGATGGGAGGATGGCGTTTTCTGGAACACCAAGGCAGTGGCTCCTGACAGCCTCAAAAGCTCAAACCCTGCACTCAGCCATTCCAGGGATGTTCCCTGAAGTGCTATATTAAGAAGGAAGAAAGGAAAAGAATTGGAAAACAACTTGGAATAAAGGAATCAAAAAGAGCCCACGATAGAACAGTGACTAGCTAATGAAGACTGCTTTGAAGGATGACATAAGGAACTGCTAGATAGACTATTTTTATTAAAAATAACAGATTGAAAGCCAGGCATGGTGGCACTTGCCTGTAATCCCAGTGACTCAGGAGACAAAGGCAGGAGGATCATAAATTTAAGGTCACCCTGGGCAATCTAGTGAGACCCTCAGCAACTTAGTGAGACCCTGTCTCAAAATAAAAAATAAAAAGGACTGGGGTTGGGGCTGGGGTTCTGGCTCAGCGGTAGAGCCTAACACATATGAGGTTCTGGGGCTGACCTTCAGCACCACATAAAAATAAATAGAAATAAAGGTATTGTGTCCAACTACAACTAAAAAAAAAAAGACGGGGGATGTGACTCAGTGGTAAAGCTCCCCTGCATTTAATCCCCCCCCCCACCAAGGAGGGCGGGATTATACACATTTAAAAATCTTACTTTAGGCCTCACATTAGCATATAATTACACACCCCAAGAGGTTACCTGATATGAACTGATTTTTAGCCTCAGGTGGTAAGATTTAATTGGACAATACTGTTTTCTGCTTACTCAAAATCTCACTACAAACCTAATTTTACTTCTGGCCCAGAGGGGAAGTATCACTACTCACTCAGTCTCACTGCTCTGGCTGATCCTGCCTTCTGAAGCCCCTATCCCCTCATACCCTACAGAATTCCTAATTTCTTCTTCCCTGGAGGCCCAGAGCTTGCCAGCTGGCTCCTGCAGATGGACAGAGAGACAGTGTCTGTCTCTCTCACTATTTAGGAGCCCTATGATGGCTGACACCTTGGTTTTTCCTCTTTATTTTCCCAACTTTGAGCCCATCCAAGACGCACATCAAATCAGCAACCCATGAATGAATGAGTGAATTCTTGTGGTTTCCTGAGGCTGTGGAGCCATGAGGAAGAAACATGGAATAGAGCTTAGGAAAATATAATAGCACTCTGTGGCTCTGGAATAAGGACGGTCCACACCCCCGGTCTCTCTGATGGTAGTTCTCAAGACTGCCAGAGTACTGGTTGCAAAACCTGTCCAGGCCATGGCAACAAGGGTCTTATTGTTGGTCCCAGGTAGGTGACCAGGCCATCAGTGAAGGGCTTATTCTCAACAGATTAGATAAACCGTCTCCCTCCAGCCTTCTGGAACAGTAGTCGGTAACCCTTGGGCTTTTGACCAGGAGAATTTGGGATTTCTTTTTTCTTTGGAGGGAGTGGGGGTGGGAATGCAACCAATTATGAAAGTATCTCTTCTTCATAAAAGGGATTTAAGAAAATAACAGTCAGATATTTAACTCAGGATAGGAACACACACGTTTCCTGGGAGGTATGTGTGCATCTGCATTCACACACAATCACGCACAACCTGCCAGGTACACACAAAGAGCTATCCAGGCCCAGATCAACAATACGGCCCACACAGGATCAAACAAGGACAGGGACAGCACAGCAGGAAGGGCTTGCCCATGGTGGCAACCAGCACACACCTTCAGTGTGCAGACCATTCTGACACACACATGGGACCTCGATTTACACATGGTTGACTGAACATAGTAGTGTGTTCGATTTCCTGCCGAAACAAAAATGACCATAAGAGAAAAAAGAAAGGTATAAACTGTCAAGGACGGAAGTCATCAATTAAATTTAGAGTAGGGAATGGCTGAATACATGAACAGTGACCACATGGGGGGCAGAGAAAGCTTCCAGAGAGTAGCTTGGAGGAAGCAGACACTGCCCCAAACACTAGAGTGCAGGCTTGGGGACCCAGGGGTTTCAGACACAAGAGACTGATCAGCATCTGTACAAAGGATAGCCAAATGCCAGAGGCCCAGTTTCAGAGATTCCCTATTTTGTACCAACCAGCAGCAACCAAAGGGTCCTCCCTAAAAAAATAAAATAAAATAAAAAAATAAAAATTCTGATTCAGGGGCAGCATGAAGGGCTGGAGGTTGGGAGGAGTGGACTACCAGCAGGAAGACTCCAAGAAAGTCAGCATCCTGACAGGGAAGGCCCCACCCCAAGTTCTGCTGCCTAGGGGGTCCCTAGGCTGGAGATGAGAAAATCTGTATTTCAGGAAACTGACCAACCCAAGAGAAAGGCTTCCTAAGGCTGAAATTCTCCAAAGAATGGAGATAAGGAGGGGATATTCAAGGATCCTCTCAATGGAGCCAGTCCCCTACCTGGCTGTCCTTCTAAGGCTTATTAATGAACTCACCCCTACACACTCCATACACATGCACAGTCTCAATCGTTTGAGAGAACCCAAGACTAAAACCAACAGAAAGGAAACTAGGAAAACACATGTCAGACCAGAGATACAACAGTTCAGAAAAACTGAAATGATTAGAGAAAAATGCTGCAACTAGGAAGCACAAATGAGAGGTTCTAAAAGGGTACATATAAAGAACAAAAAGTGAGCTAAAAGAAGATAACAGGGGTTGGGGTTTAGCTAAGTGACAGAACACATGCCTAGTAGGCACAAGGCCCTGGATTTGATCCCCAGCATCATTTGAAAAAAAAAAACACCTTGCCTCCCCCACCCCACCCCCCCAGAACACAGCAGCAGCAGTTAAAACTGTGAAAACCAAAAAACAGGGACTCAGCAAAAGGACTCTAATGGAGGGCTGATGCCATTCAGGACCAAAGCATTGTGAAAGGACAGTAACATTAGGGACTCTGCCCAGAGGAACTGGCAGCCAAATCATAGGAGCTCCAGAGGTAAAAAAAAAAAAAAAAAAAAAAAAAACCAGTGGAAACAAAGCAAAGGAAATTACCAGAGGAAACTACACACACAAACACGCTGGGCCAGGACAGAGCTTTCCCTGCTGAAAGATACACAGGCTTCTGAGCTCAACGATAAAAACCAGATCCATACCAAGGCATGTCTTCACGCAATTTTAGAACTCAGGGGTAAAAGAGTTTTCAGAGCAAAAATTCAGTTCATTTACAAACTATCATATCAGATCTTTGTGCCCAGAACTTCTCAGCTGTACCAGTAGAAGTTAAAGACAGAATTCCAAAGTGCCTTCAGAATTCCAAAGGAAAATTATTTCCTACATTATATCCTACAGAGAGCGTAGCCACCAACCCAGAACGTGGGTAGTAGGACATAGGCAGAGCTTCAACGACCTCCCTTCCCTCCTCCCTTTCTTGGGAGGCTGCCCACATGAAGAAGTAAACCAAAAAAAGAAAAGATGGCCCCAAGAAATCGGGGAGAAGGAAGAGAAGTCCCAGGCTGATGGTGAGGATGGAGAAGCAAGGCCCGGGTCAAAAGCTACAAGGTAGGTAGGAGAAGAGCCAGACGGCAGTGGAACAGGGGGTGAGAAGGCTCCCTGAAAGCTGCTATCCGGACAAAAAAGAACCGCCGTCCCAGGCAGCTGTCTACACTGAGAAGAGTGTTAGAGTTCCACTGGAAAATTTAGGGTTCAATTAGGAGTAGCTAAATAGAAAACTCAAACAAATCAAGGTTCAGAAAGGTGATTATTAAGGCAAAAAAACACAAATATTGGGTAAGGAAACAGAATCCTAGTTTACTACATGGCTCGAATGTGTACACTTATTACATTGTCATAATAATGTAGACTCTACTGATATAACCCCAATATTCAACTTAATGTAACTGTCCTGGCAGGGTGAAGGTGACAGAGGAGGTGACCATGCATGTGGTATACATACACGTGTGGACACATACGCACTTGCTATAGGAGCGATGCGCAAAGCCAGGCAAGGGTACAGAACTGAAACCTATTTTGTGGTGCACAAAATCAATAGATGGTATCTTTTGAAACTCGAGAAGTAGCAGTAAAAACATGTTACTTACAAATGTAGAAAAATGAACTAGAATACCCTTGCTTCCTCTGGGAGCCAGACTCAGGTGTAGGAAGGCCCAGGACAGGGTGGTATTTTTTTGTGTCACAGATATGTGGCTACATATCGGACTTTTTAAACTATGCACATATATTGTTTTGGAAAAACAAAGTTCTATGATGCCTTTAAAATTACCATCTGACCCATTTTCTGCCAGAACATACGATCCAAGTACTGTGCAATAGGGAGGAAAATAAGTATTTGTTATGTAACATTTTATCCCCCACCAAAAAAAAGAAACCCAAATGGCTACCCCACCATCAAGCCAATGAGAAATTAAAATCACTCCCTGAGGGTTGGGGGACCGCTGCCCAGGCCCCTCAGATCCTATGGTAGGCACTTCTCTGCAAGTGTGGCCATGTACTATGCTCTTCACTGGGCTTGTTCCCCTCAGCAAACCCTCACCTAGAGCACTCACTGCAGCACAGCTGGTGCTGCCTGAAGGAGTCAGGAACCCTCGCTTCCAAGTCTTCAAGGCTATTACATAATTCAAATACCTGACTTTGAGAGAAAAAAACAGAATATTTAAACCAAATAACTGGTTGTGTTCTAAAACTAGGCAAATACTTTTTTCCCAAATGGGAAAAGGCCAAGAGACATACGGCCAAAACCGCCACCTGTTTATATAATGCTCAAGTGTGTAATTCCACCCAAAAGGTGTATATTCCACACAGCAACCTCCTCTATCCATCCCTTCAAACTCCTACACAGGCTACCTCAGGTGTTAAACTTCAAGCACATACACCTGCGACTCCTAGATGGCTGATAGAATGCCTCAAGCCAACAGATGTGCACAAGCCCAGGTCTGTTCCTTCTGCAGGTGAGGAACAACAGGGACAACCCACCACTGGCCTGGCAGGCCTTGCTCCTCTCACCCCATGGGGCCGACCGTAGCAGGGCAAGGGAACAACCAAGCAGACAGACTGAATATCCACTGGCCACAGCGGTGAGTGTCCGTCTTTCCCTAGGAGCCTCTGAAGAAACAGATAAATGGCTGCATGACCTCAGGAGCAAAGGCTTACTCCCATTTTCCTGCTTAGCACAGCATCTGACCCAACACCCCCAGGAGAGACACAGAACATGGGTGTGAGCAAGTGAGGAGACCTTCAAGAGTCCCCATCAACCATATTCTTGCCATTCCACTGCCCACTCCCCTTCTGGCAAGGATGCCTGCCTTTCCAACATGACTTCTGAGGATGCGCTGTGACCTCCCCAGTGTTGCACACAACACAGTGCCCCGCATAAGTCCACTGTGACCAGGGCATGTCAAACACGGACTCACAGCTGCTTCTCTGGCTGAAGCTGTGGTGCTGATCATTTAACTCTCCACACGACTGTGAAAGGCATCCACTATGAGGTGGAGGAGTCAAGGTCTGCCACAAGGACGACACGAGTTGGGCTGAACACTGTGCTGAGTACCTGCCACACTGCCTGCCTCTGTGGGAGGAGCGACATGGCCAATTGAAACAGAGCCCAGCAGGGCCTGGAAAGCATGTGGGTTGTTTCTTGCTAAGGGTTCTGATAGGATGCTCAGCTCAGTGGCCCCTACCCATCAAGGCTACCACAGCAAAGCTCCATTTCCGACAATTGTCAGCATTTACAATTGAACCCCACCTGGGCTAGCTGCTTTCCTAACCTAACCTGTTGGGAGAATGAATTGTGCTCTGTGCTCCATCTTGGAAAGGAGGCTCCAAAGCTCAGAAACTCCAGGCATTCTTACAAGGTACGGTGCTGCCGCTCTCCTACCCTAGGCCCACACCTCCCACCACAGCTTCTCCCTTCCTCCCATCTTGCACCTTGGCTGATCCTGGGATGAGAGCCTCAGCTGCCCCAACTTCTGAAGTTGGATGGGGCTGGAATGTATAACACAGGGAAAGAGCCCTGGACAAGGACCCACTATCTAGCTGTGATCTGGAACAGCCAGCTGTGTGTCCCTAAAAGCATGTCCTACCCTGCCTGCAATCACTCTGTGCCTACTGACCACCCAAGGACCTGCTGGTTGGGTGAGTCCCTCACCAGCCCCCAGCCGTTCATTAAGGACTCTGCTGGGAGAGCTACTGTCTGTGGTAGAATCAGTCAATGGAAACCACTGGCAGGGACTGCACAGAGATCCCTTCTCCCTGCCAGGTCTATTTCCTCACCTGTCACAGGTGAGGGTGACATCCTTTAGAGGATGGCTCCAACAACCCTCCTTCCCAACACCACATGCATCTATCATTCTCTTGGACCTTCCAGCTACAGCTAGAGCAGCCCAGGTGAGAAGCCACTGGGAATTAAGGCCAGGCATCTGCCACACCCAGGCATGAGGTTAAGAGGCAGCCTGGCCCTTTGCTGCCCGTTGCTTCATGTCATCCAGCTTGTTATGGGCACTTAGTACTCCCAACAGATGATATCCACCACCCCATAGTGATAGTGAGTGCTTCTGATCTGGCTCATTCTGACACAGCAGCACTCTTCAAACTTTAACCAGATGAGGGTCTGGAATGTGTGGGCCAGAGTAGCTCCACCTACCAGGCCCAAGGCTCCAAGACCCATAGCCCCAGGCTAGAATACCAGCTTTGCCCGGAAAATAACTGGACCTTGCGTAAAGCCCTGCCCTCCCCAGGGACTGTATCAGAAACTGCCTCCCTGGTTGGTGCATGATTCCTTTCTTTTCTTTACTTTTACCCTTGGCCCACCCCCAGTGCTAGGGATAAAATCCAGGGCTTTGCACTGGTGTGCTAGGCATGTCCTCTAACACTGAGCTACAACTCCAATCTAGTGCATGTCTTTATACTTCTGCATTATTAGTCCAGTGTGGTCAGTACCTAGTGGTCATCAGCACTACCTCTTTTCAGCTGAGGTGCAGGCATTGCAAGGACCCCCTAGCCACTGCATCTTAAAATAGCTAAGGGGGGCAGAGGCAACATATCCATGCTGCAAATTGACTCTGAAAAGCAGCCTATCCATGCCCTACTACCTAGGCAGAGGTGCAGATGGAAGCCCAGGAGCAAGGTTATCAAGGAGGGACAGAGGCAGGGAATCATACCTCTAAGACCCTTCTGCTTGATAGGACAAGCCTGCTTTGTGAAGCCAGCTGGAGGTAGATTACAGTCCTTTAAGGCCCTGTGGTTTTGAAAACTTCAGTCTTCCTTCACCTTAGTGCCCCAGGCTTGGTCTGCACCTTACATTTGAAAAGTAAACATAAGACCAATCACCACAAGACTCCTAAAGAAAAAGAGGTCTTTTCTTCCTCCTTTGCCTCTCCCCAGGGCCAGCTTGATGAACAGGATACTCGGCAGTGAGGCATCTTCCCCTCTAAGGGGCTCACCTCACAAGCTGACTTGCTAAGTGCTGGGCAAAGCCTTCTTTGTCACCCCACTACAAAAGGGACGGCTCTTTGAGGACCATTTCTATGCAGACATTCCCTTATTTCTTCTCATTCTGCAAACACAGACACCCCAGCAGAAGAGAGACGCTGGCTCCAGGTGAGGAACGCACCATCCATCAAGGACAATCTCTGTGGCCCCTCTTCACCCTTTCCTTCTGTGCTGGGCTCATGCCAGCAATGGTATCCTGGAGTCTTACTGAACCTTGCTGAGTCCCCTGGCTCAGATAAGAATCCAGCCAAGAAAAGAAGTGAGAAGTCACACCCTCTGCTCACACAGAGGTAGCAGGTCTGCTGGAAAGAGGATGGCCTTTCCTGCTGCTCTCCTGGCTGGGTCCAGACAACACCACTTCAGCCTTTTGAGCCTGGCCCAGTACCCTCTCTCTGCAGGCTGTTCAGGCAGAGTTCACCTGTCCTTCTTTTCCGCAGCAGTTCCTTTGGTTATACCCCCTGTGGCTGCCTGAATAACGGTTCCCAAAGTATCCATGCCTTGATCTCCAGCACTTATGAATATTCTCTAGTTGACAAAAGTGACTTTGCAGGTATGATTAAATTAAGGATCCCCAAATAGCAAGGTTATTCTGGTTTATCCAGGGGGCCTTCTTTTTTATTATTATTGGTTGTTCAAAACATTACACAGCTCTTGACATATCATATTTCACACATTTGATTCAAGTCCGTTATGAACTCCCATTTTTAAATGCAATCCTAAGGGTCCTCATTAGAGAACAGAGGGAGATTTGACAAAGAAGAGGAGGAATCGTGTGGCAGGAACAAGAGATCACAGGGAAGTGAGGAAGGGGTGAGGACCTGAGGAATACAAACAATGGTCCCTGGAGTGTGCGAAAAGCCGATTCTCCTGCAGAGCCTCCAGTGGGAACCAGCTCTTCCCATGCCTTGACTTGAACTCTGGACTTCCAGTATTGTGAGAGAGTAAGTAAATGTTGTTTTACGCCATTAAGTTTAAGGCAACTTGTTACAATGACCACAGGAAATGAAAACACCTACCACGCTGTGTGTAGGATCAGCACCTTCCCAAGAAGGAATTCACTCATTCACTTCAGCACAGGTGAGCACACAGCACAATGAGAGGACACCCCCTTCCTTCCAATCCCCCCAAGTAGTTCATTATCTGTCTCTGAGACCATGCAGCATCACCACTGCCTGGCCTTCAGTGAGCTTTCCCCCATCCAAAGGATGCTCATTTCCTAGCCAAACAGAAGATTCTTCTGAGACAGGGTTCTGAGTAGTGGGGAGAGCAGGAGGATTAAGACACTAGTATATTAAGCTGCCACATCTAATCCCTTCCATGGATTGGCTCATTGGTTTTCTGACTGACAGCACTACCTGTTTCCCAGGAAAGTTCTGTGCAAAGGGCAAGCCAATTGGGATCTATGGCAAGGCCCAATGCAAGGGGTCTCAAAAAGCTAAGGGTACAGGGTTCATCCTGGAGGGTGCAGCAGCTGGCTCTTGGCTGCCCAGGCCTGTGTGTGCAAGTATGGCAAGTTTGTTCATGGATATGCTGGCATTAGCCACTTGGCTTTGCTCCTTCAACTCTTTTCGGTTGTGAATGCCCATAAAATAGTTCTTTCTCTGCTGCTAATTGGTTTCCTACCCAATTACTGGGAGCCATCCCCTTACCTCACACTCCTCTCTGCAGAGAGATGCCCAGCACATCGTCACAGCCTTCAGCCAACAGGGCACAGCAACTGCCTTGGACAAGTCCACTGAAGCTGTGTGACAATGACCAGGGTGCTCATCACACCCATCTTCTCCTCACTGCCCTGCAGAAAGCCTTCTACCAACTTCACAGAACTGCCACTCCACCACCCATGACTTCCTCCCCATCACTAAGAGCTGTGCATGTGGCACAGGCAGGATAGAAGGCACCTACCTCAGTGGACAATGAGATACACAGCTGCCAGTACCCAGAAATTTCCCTACTGGACAGTGGCAGGTACACTGAGGAAGGCAGGGGAGTGTGTGTCTGGGATCTAATTATGGCACTGTCGTAGGTGGGCAGCTAAGTACTGCTTGCTGCCCTTGACTCACCACTTACGGAACTGTGAAGAAAGTTTAAAGACACTGGATAGACCCTGAGACAGAAAGGCATCCACAGAGTGCCAAGGTCCCCAGACCCCTCAGTGGGTCTTAAACTTGAAGGCAGATCTTTAGGGGAGGCTAACTGAAATGTTTACACAGAAGCTCCAGCATCAGCGTTAAAGAGGATGGCAGGCAGACCCATGCCAGTCACCTACCACACACTGGTGTGCTATCACTAACGCCTTCAATGCAAGTTCTGCTCTCCAGGTGTTGATTCTCCTGTATTTCCACATGGAAATAAAGTAACAAGGTGCTCTCTGTGTTCTGACAGGTATCCTGGGGACAGGGGACAGAGGGAGGAGGGACTTGGTCTGACCTAGATGACCTGTGTCTCTCTTGGTCTCCCAATGATTCAGGGTGACCCACAGAACCTTCCTCTGTCTGCACAGCTGGCTTGTGCCTTTTCACCTGCCCCTCTCTGCCCCTCTGAAACACTGCTGCACTCTCTCTAACCTCCTCCCTCTGTAAGGCTGGGGCTGTGCACACAGAAGTCCCACAGTGGAGGCACATGCATCAGTTCTATGCCACTGTAACAAAACGCCTTCCGTGGGCCATTTATGAAGTCAAGAGAGGTTTGTTTTGGCTCATGTTTCTGGAGGTTCAAGAGTAAGACTGGGAAGCCCCATCACTCTGGGCCTTTGGTGAGGGCAGTACATTGTGGTGGGAACACATACCATAGCCAGTGGTCATGTCTCCAAGCAGAAAGCAGACAGAGACACTGAGAGAGACTGGGCCCCCATAATACCTTTTGAGGGTTCATCCTCAACAACCTACAGACGTCCCACTAAGGACCCACCTCTTAGAGATCCACAGCACCTCCCACAGTGCCACTCAGGAAACTAGGTCCTTACATGTGAACCTTTGGGGGACACTCATCCCGACCACAGCAGCGCACAACCTCCCAATTCCAAATGCCCCTGTACAGGCCCCTGTATGGAGAGTCCTCTGCTTCTCTTTCCCAGCCTCCACTCCCTGCAGGGTAGCTCACAGGCTGTTGCCTGGGGTCCTGGCTACTCCCCATACCTGTGGGTCAGCCTCAGGGACAGTCTCAGTCACACTTCCCTCCAACGCTGCACAGAAGGTCTGGGTCAGACCATGCACAGCTAGAAGCCCCCTGGCTGTTGCCCCCAGGAGTCTGCTCTGTTCTCTGTCCACACCCCACGATCGACCATGCAGATTCTGCCCTCTAGTTGCTCCCTATGTGGGAAATGCCACATGAGCCAGTATGCACAGTTGTCAACGAGGAGAAAGAGCTACTAGGGCACAGAACTCTGTCACTGTCCCACATATAGTCTCTCAAGCTGTGTCCCGAAGATTCTCCCCCAAGCTCCCAGCTCAAGTTAAGAGGCAGGAAGGGGAGCAGCTTAAAGCTCAGGCCCCAGGTTTCAGAAGACAATGTCATACTGAACAATGTCTCCCAGAGACATGTGGAGAATGTTCCTGCAGGTATATGCTCCATTCTAACAGGTGACATGGCACACATCACATAGTTTTGGGGAAAATGTGGCACTTGTCAGCAGACGGACTTCAGTTGCACCTCTGATCTCACATCTTGAGATAACAGTAAGAGTCTCCAATCCCACATGGGTTCATCTGTCCCCCTTATTTGCAGGTTTGCTTTTCGTGGTCAACTGGGAGTAAAACTGGCCCACATTTCTTCATGATTTTACAGATAACAAGATTTGTTGTCACTACAGATTCTAGCAACTTCAAGATATGACCTTTTCCCTTAAGTCTTGAGCTTTCACCTTTTCATATATAAGCAGCATTTCATGGCTTCTCTCTGGCATATCTGGGTTGCCCACATCACTACTCTTCAGCTTTGGGGCCAGTATTAAGTAGAAGAAGGGTCACTTGAGCACAAGCACTGCATACTATGACAATGGATCTGATCTCCAAGATGGCTGCTGAGATGTTTTGGGCAACATTCATATAAATCTTACTACAGCTTTTTCCAGTTATTATTAATCTCTTACTATCCCTGATTTATAAAGTTAATATCATCATAGGGATGAAAGCACATGGTAGGTACAGGGTTCAGTACTACCTGCGGTTTCAGGCATCCACTGGGGTCTTAAAACAGTCCTCGAGGATGGAAGAGACTAGTATAAGGCCCACTGGGTCTTGGTCCCAGTGAAATGAATATAATATCCATCGACCAGTGAGGACCACGTTAGAGAATGTGCACAAGGATGCCATTGCGGGCCAAGCCAGGCATACTCCTTACAAAACTATGAGCAGGAAGGCAACCAAACACCACCTCTTTCCTCCCGGAAGACTTCTCTGCCCCGCCAACCACCTACTGCCTTTCACACCATCTGCATCGTGCTTCTGCTACAGGGTTTAATCTTCACCAGTCTCTGTGAGTCCCTACAGGCCCGAGTTCAGGAGAGGGACCTTCTCACAGCTGTGTGTCCTTCCCCCACTGGTCTTTGTTATGGATCCCAAGGAATCAGACACAGCAGATGGGCCCCAATGTCAGGGGAAGGGCAGCCTATCTGCCTGCTCAGGCAGTCTACCTAGAAAGCTCTAAGCTGGAGGCAACGAAGTCAGAGCTCAAAACCGTGCTCCCAAATAAGAATGTTCCCTGAAGCCTACACTGAGTCAAACACAGGCTCAGGGCTGTACTGAAGACATCCTAATGGAGGGCAAAGATGGCTTTGGGAGGAATCAGGCTATAGAGATCAACTGCAAAGCATGGAGTGACAAACTCAAATGCCAGTTCCTAAAGACAGCAGGGCCAAGTGGTGACACTCTCTCCTAGGCAGCCGGGGTCCCTGTGCACTGCTCAGGCTTTTATACAATAGCAGTAGCAAAAATGCATCCAGAACGAGGCAGGAAAAGGCCCTAAGATCAGAGGAATTCCCTGGACTCTCTTACAAGTAGCAAACTTTAAAGCAGCCAGAGTCTTGCCTGCCAGCACAGATCCACTGAGGCTCTTGAAGGCCAGCCCCATCAGTGCAGCCAGGAGGATCTCCAGTTCAAGCCAGCCTCAGGAACACAGGTACACAGTGTCTCCAATTTAACTTCTCTGGCTGGACCTTTGCATCCAATGGGATTGACAAACCCAAGGCTATCCCTGAGAAAACACATTCCTCAGAAAGGAAAGTGTTTTCCTACAATGTCTAGGAAAGTGGGCTGAGCTGATGCCCTCGGCACAGTCCCAACAATGTCCTGCTCTTGTCCATCCTGACTCTATCAGGGCTTCTCAAGGCTAAGGAGAGAAGCTTCCACCTCAGCACCACAGCCTGTCAGAGCTGTGCCTCCTACTCCACACCCCATGGCCTCCACGTGGAGAGGCCAAGGGGCAGAGGCAGATGAGATTCAACGGTAGTAGGCCTACTACAGATAAAAAATAAGGGAAATCTTTTGATAGGCTACAGCACAGATGGGCTTTGAGGACACTGCTCTAAGTGAAATATTTATGAGTCACACAGGGTGAGCATCCCTAATCTGAAAATCTGAAATCAAAATGCTCCAAACTCTGAAGCTTTCTAAGCCCTGAAATAGTATCAAAAGTGGAAAGTTCTGCTGGGCGAGGTGGTGCACACCTGTAATCCCAGCATCTGGGGATCCTAAGGCAGGAAGATCGTGAGTTCAAAGCCAGCCTCAGCAAAAGCAAGGTGCTAACCAACTCAGTCTCTAAATAAAATACAAAATAGGACTGGGGATATAGCTCAGTGGTTGTGTGTCCCTGAGTTCAATCCCTGGTACCAAAAAAAAAAAAAAAAAAAAAGTGGAAATTCCACATCTGACCTTATGTGGCAAGCAAGACACAATCAAAATGCAAATGCAAGCATGCTAGAAATAGTGTATAAAATTATCTTCAGGGGCTGGGTTGTGGCAGTAGAGCGTTTGCCTAGCACGTGCAGGGCCCTGGGTTTGATCCTCAGCACCACATGTAAAGAAAATAAAGGTATCGTGTCCAACTACAACTAAAAAATAAATTAAAAAAAAATAATCTTCAGTCTGGGTTTAAGGTGTATGTGAAACATATATGAACTCCACATTTAGACTTCTACCTAAGTAGACTTCTACCTATTCTAAGATAACTCAATATGTACAGGCAAATATTCGAGTATCTGGAAAAAACTGAAATCCAAAATGATTCTTGTCTGGAGCATTTCTGATAAGGGATACTCAATCTGTATAATGCTCCTAGAAGAATCAAATTCAGAGGCAGAAAGTACAGCAGTAAGCCAGGCACAGCAGTGCTCACCAGGCACAGAGAAGCACAACTGCTACTGCTTGGGAGGTTGAGGCAGGAGGGACATTAAGGTTGAGGTCGGTTCCAGCAACTTAATGAGATCCTGTATCAAAATAAAAAGGGTTGGGGGCTGGGGCTCAGTGGTACAGCCCCCCTGGGTTCATTCCCAGTGAAAGAAAGATGAGGGGGGGGTTGCCATGGCAGGGGTGGCAGGGATGAGTCGTCAGTGTTTAATGGCGACAATTTCAGTTTGAGAAGATGAAAGAGCTCTTGAGTGAGATGGTGGGGACGGCTACACAACAGTGTGAGTGTACTGAATGCCACCCAATTGCATACTTAAACATGATTAAGATAGTTAAATTTTATGTTGTAATTTATTATGATTTTTTTAAGGACAAAACATTAGATCATCTTTTTGCCTCAATTCCAGGAAGGGAACAGGCCTACCATGGAGTCCTGAAGCCTCTGGGCTGATCACACCAGCTCCTTAGCTTTACACCAGTCCCCAAGATACCCAGGAACAGTGGCAGAACCTGGCAGAGTTATGCAAGGACTTCTCAAGAAGAAAACAAGTGGAAGAGAGAAGCAGTTCCAGTTGCTAGGACCTTCACCTCATCCACTCCTGGAAAGCTGGAGGCCCAGCCAGGTTTCTCAGGCTGCTACTTGTCTGTGAGGCTGCCCTGAGCCCACCTTACCTCAGCTGCATTTGGGAAGTTTCCTTTCCTTTTTTGGGAAATCTGCCTTTCCTCCACACCCATCAGCCGCAGGGCACGTGGGTGTATCAAGAAAGTGATTTCCCAAAAAAGGAAGAGATTTCCAAAAGGGAGTCCCATCTTGGAGCTGCCCAGAAAGGCAGTGGTCAGCCCCTGGAGCTAGACATGCCCACAGGCCCCCCCACCTCAGCAGAGGTCTCCAAGAAGAAAAGGGTTCCCAAAGCAGGACCAGAGTGGGACTGCTGCCCTCTCCTGCACACCCCAACCTGCCTCTCCCGGACCCAACCCTGCAAGGCTGATAGGACCTTTCTCCTCACCACTCCTCAGAGCTCTCTGGAAGATGTTCCTCCTTCGTAAGAAGTGACCTGTAAGAGTCACCACATCCCTATCTTGCTCCAAGAACCACCCTTTGTCCCACTTTCTCCCTTTTCCCGACGGCCCCTACCCGCTTTCTAAGTCAGGAGCTGAAATTCTGTAGCAATGCATCACAACGTTGGTGAGCTCAACTCCACAAATATTTACTAGGTCTGGTCTACCCAAGCCCCATGCCAGACAATGCAGGAGACACCAAAAATTATCAGGGACCCAACAAGGGGTAAAAACGTCACAGTCCAGTTAGTAAGATGACATTTAAACAAATTAAAACAAAAGAGTAGGGGGCTAGAGTTGTGGCTCAGGGTTAGAGTGCTTGCCTAGCACCTGCAAGGCGCTGGGTTCGATCCTCAGCACCACATAAAAATAAATAAATTAAATAAAGGTATTGAGTCCAACTACGATTAAAAAAAAGATAAAAAAATTTTAAGAAAAAGTTAAAACAAATAGTAATATTATATAAAAATCAAATACTAATTTATAACAGATTGTGACTAAGTGTTAAGGGAACAAAGCAGCCATAAAATGCTATAGATCCATTACATATAGTGCAGTAGATCACTTAGTGGGTGGCCACCAGCAAGAGCTAGAGCTGAGCCTAGTAGGACCAGCAGGACCCAACATGGCCACATGCTGCTCGGAGCTGTTGTTTTTGGAAACAAACAGGTGGGGCCACTTTATAGACATGGGGTGATCTGGCATGTTACAGGAAGCACCATGTACGTGACTTCCTGGCTAAGAAATACACACAGGCAGTCCTGCTAGCCATCGATGGCTGGTGTGGAGGGAGCCCAACATAAACCCTCCAGACCAGGAGCAGGCCCACCCCTACTCTGAGACTGCCACTTCCCACACAGTGAGCAGCAAGCCAATCCCATCCCATTACCTCTCACTTGAGAAAAATCTGACAGGTAAGTCTTGTGCTATTAAAGAATGGAGCTGACAGCAAATTATATTTGCATTTTAGTTTTTAAAAATAAGCTCAAATTTAAGTAAACCACTGACTAAATCACTCAAAGAGTTTCTCGGCTTGGGTGCTGTTGATATATTGGGCCAATCCTTCTTTGGTCTGTTCTGTGCATCACAAGGATGTTGTAGCATCCAAGGCCTCCATCCCATAGACGCCAGCAGCATTCCTGCTTCAATTGTGAAAATCAAAGATGACTCTGGACGTTGCCGTGCAGTTCTGAGGACCACTGCTCTTCTAGGCACTCACAGAGAACTTTCCAGGTCACCTGGAGTTCTGCCCACATGGGCCTGCCTGCAAAGACACACTTCTTCTCCCTCAGAACTCTGCTGGCCAGGCTGAGGTGGAACTCTCTGCCAAGGGAAGGCTCCTGGACTCTGGACTTCTTGTTCCAGGGAGTGATCATGAAGGACAAACCTGATGTAGCCACCAGGCATGCAAGAGGCCTCTTGAGCTCCTACAAAAGGAGCCCCCATGTTTCTTTCTGCCTGGCCTCCACCAGGACTGCTTCTTCCCGTCTGGCTTCCACCCCAATTGCCTCTTCCTAGCTAGCCACCACCAGGATCACCTCCTCCACCTGGCTTCTACCCCAACTGTCTCCTCCTGCCTGGCCTCTACCCACCTCTCCTTGACTCCACCCTGACTGTCTCCTCCTACTTGGCCTCTACCCCATGGCCTCCTTGCAACTTCCTGATGAAATAGGGAAAATTATTAAAATCTTAAAGGCATTTTGACATAACTGCCAATGTTCTTTTTCACTCGTAGAAATAATGCCACTTTATCCCAAGAGGCACCGTGTATGTGTATACAACAACTTTAACTGGCTACCCGTCAATCATTTGCTCCAAGATCATCTGCCCATATACAAAAACCTTTCAGCTCTGGTCATCCCCCAATGCCCTCTCTTCCAAGTCTCCTGGGGCTTCTTTGTTTCCTCACACCCCTGGCACTGGGCCATCTTGGCCCCAGCACCAAATGAAATACTACCCAGCCTGCATCCAGGTTGCTGGGAGACCAGTGCGGGCCATGAGGTGTCAGCACTCCTGGCTCGATGGTCTCAATTATTGAGAAGCTCTGGGATACAGCATGTGCTTGGCGTTAGTGCCAATTCAGAGGCAGCCTGTAACCACTTTCTTTGTACTTGTGCAACAGAGCCAAAGGGAACAGTGGATTGTGCTGGACTTTAGTTGGACCCAAAGAAAGATTTCCTATCACAATAATCAGTCACCAAGGAAGGTCCAGGGAGTTCTGTTTCAGGCTGGTTTATGGCCCAAGCCCAGCTTAAACGCAATCCAGTGGGCTCTTGAGGTTCACTCTAGAATGGTAGACAGCTGCAGGACTTCCGAATGGGCCAGCCAGGAACAGGAAGGACAAGGCAAACCTCAATGCTTGTGGGAGCCCAGCCTCCCTCTAATATCTGCTTGCCCACATAAAGATCAGGCCAGGAGGACGCTAAGGGCAGAGTCTGTCCTACAGGCTGCCTCCTGCCTCAAGGACAGCAGTGACCAAGAGCATCACCTTCTTGTTCCTGCCCCTAGCAGCACCTACCTTGCCTCCGTCTAGCAGTATTCACCTCTAATCTGCTCACTGCAAACTACTCTGGACTACAGATGGTCTGGGAAAAACTTTCTGTTTCCCAGAACCAACGAAGCAACCAGTGAGGTAACAGTCAATACAGATACGTAATGGGATAACAGGTATGGATGTCATGCCTATTCACGGTCTCAGGAATAAAAGGTGAGAAAGTACCACCAACCCCCTTTTGGCATTTGCACACGTTAGCTCTAATGACCAGCCCCAAATCCCAGTGTCCCAATGCTCTGGAAGGTCCTTAAAACACAGTCACCTCTATTCACACTCCAGATCTCTCATCACTGCAGCAAAGAAATGACCTCTGCATGGGACAGGTGGGCCAACCTATTTGACATAGCATGACTAGATTTTTTAGCATGATCCCAATTTTCAGAGATTGCCCAAATGCAAGTGTAGACACACACACACTCATCATACTCACCCATTCAAAAGCAACTGGGAAAGGTGGTCAAAACGTCCCTCTTTTACCCTTTATAAGTGTAGTCATACTTTAAACATGGAAGAGAAATCTCCTTTAGAGAAAAAGGCAGGGGCTGACATGAGTGGAAAAACAAAAGCCAGAACATCCCACTTGGTTGGGCTGGGTGTTTGGTCTCTGGAGCAAGAACAGCAAACGTTCATCCAGCGTAGGACAGTCACTCAGGACCAGGAGGCTTCTAACATTAGCTAAAAACATCTACCCAAGATTGAATGGGTAAGCAAAACTAAAAGAAACTTAGAGGCAGCCCTAGGATGACAGCACATGAACCCATCTGTCCCCTGCCCACTCCTACAGGTCCACAACTTGTGAAAGTCCTTGCTGAGACTCAGGACTTTGCCCTCAATTTCCTCAATGCCAAGTCCAAACTCCTATCAGCCTTGAACAGGAGTGACTTCCCGTCTCACTACTTCCTCTCACCCTCAACCACTGAAGAAGACATCTCAAACCCAGGGTTCAGGTTTTCATAGCCATCTCCAATGGGTGCCACAAGTCCTTCAAAATAGCCCAAACATCTGAGCATGGTGGCTTATGCCTGTGATCCCAAGGGCTTGGAGAGGCTGAGGCAGAAGGATTACGAGTTCAAAGTCAGCCTCAGCAACTTAGCAAGGCCCAAAGCAACTTAGTGAGACCCTGTCTCAAAATAAAATATGAAAAGGGCTGGGGATGTGGCTTGGTGGTTAAGCACCCCTGGCTTCAATCCCACCACCCCTGGCTTCAATCCCCAGTGCCAAAAAGAAGCCCCAACAGAAGTTAGGGAGTAGGCAAGCAGGAGGACACTCACCATCTCATCCAGGGCGTAACGCAGGAGGCCATGCTCATAGAGGATGAAGAACCGCCGCTGCCATTTCTGCAATGGAGCACAGAGTCTGTCGTTAGGGAAGTCCCGGCCCCAGGTCTCAGCTGACTGAGTCCCTGTGTCTGACAAACCCAAATCTAAGGAATACTGGTTCCATGGTTTCAATTTCTGGGACAGACAGCAGGAAAAGAGACCCAAGGCATAACCACAGTGATTCATTAGCCAGGCTGGGGCCCAGAGAGGAGTCCCAAATCATATGCATGACTTGGGGCTCCACCAAGTAATATCGGGATTTAACAAGAAGCTTTTTAAAATCTGGGAGCTCATGGGAGCAAGTCATGTGTAGTCACACTTCTAATTCCTTACAGCAGCTGGCACAGATCTATCACCTGATGTGTGTCAATATTTTTTGCATGAATGATCAGACATAATCTGGAATAACCAAAGGATGAGAAGGCACTGATTTACCACTTCTGAAAAAATCCAGAAAACTGCCAGAAAAGCACATGATCCACTGGGAGACCAAAAAAAAGACAGCTAGGCTCCAGGCAGTGATGGAAAGAACTAACAAAAATCAAAAGGGAAGAGGAGCAAGACAGTGTAAACAACCCTCATCCAGGGTGTGGTCAACTGCAAAGGGACCCCCTCTCACTTTCTAACCAAAGGTCAGGTCACCAGGGGTACCAACAGTGGTAGAATGCCACTAAGAGCTGGAATGGAAAGGACTATAGAGGCACCTTCTTTCTGTGTGGAGAAGGGTTTTGTCTGCTACTGAAGCTCTTGGTCTTGGTCTAAATCATGATTGATTGGCACAGCTCCCGAACCTCAAGATCATCAGGAGGGTCCAAGACCTACACTTAACCTTTCAAAAAACCCAACCATATCCAGATCTTTACTAGCAATAAGGCCACAGAACTAACTACAATATTATGTCTCTTTGCTGTGGACTAGAATCATCAATTTACAATAATAATGATTTTCCTTTTAGAAACTGGAAATGGCGACTCTGTACAACCTTAATAGAAACCAGGAAAGGGACCTGGGAACTGTAGTCTAGACCTGTTGCTACTAAGCCCTCCCACCTGGGTAACAGGAATAGGGATGTGAAGGGCCTTGCAAGAGTGGGTGATCCAGGTTGGGTGTCCAAGGGGAGACTGCCCGGACATGTTTTCAGGAAACATTTTCAAGGTTATATGTTGTCTTTAAGATCAAAACCAATCCAGAAGGAAGCCCAAAGATACAGTGCAAGGTCAGTGGGACAAAAATATGCACTCCCAGGGCCCTGGCCCAGACAGAGAAAGGATGAGCAGCAGAGACCCAAGAGAAGGGGAAGGGGAGCTCCAGAACACAAGGGAGGCGAAGCAGCAGAGCTGGAGCAGTTGGTACCCAGAAGGGAGCGCACAAAAATGGAAGGGCAGTGTTTTGCCTAAAGACAACCTAAAAGGGCTTCCTGGCCGAGAACAAGCCATCAGGCAGGATGATGCTGGTCGACCACCTGGACTCCAGCAGTCACCTGGCCTGGCTGGGG
Organism: Callospermophilus lateralis; assembly: GCF_048772815.1. Classification (NCBI taxonomy): domain Eukaryota; kingdom Metazoa; phylum Chordata; class Mammalia; order Rodentia; family Sciuridae; genus Callospermophilus; species Callospermophilus lateralis. The sequence continues at coordinate 63,339,486 of NC_135315.1, forward strand.
GCCAGGAGAGAGGGCAATGTGATGTTTAAGGTGCACTCTGGCCCTGCCCCCGCCAACAATGCTCCTGGTTCTGGACCCTCGGCTCCCAGGGAGCTGCAGGAGACACTCTTGGAACCGAGAACCACATCAGTATAATGCACAGGTGCTCAGCTGCTCTTCTGGCTTCCAATTAACTGGGCAGAATCAAGAGCCACGCTGATCCACAAAACAGATGGCACCCACATGAGAGCATCTTGTTTTGAAGGGAAGACTTTGAAAAAAATATGCCTAATTGAGACTTTCTGTGAGCCCTGTGAGTTCACCAAATGGGGGTCTCAGTCAGCCTGCCATCCTAGGACATCCATTCTTGTCTTCCTCCTCCATTCTGCCAATGTGCCCTCAGAGGGCCTCTCTGCTCTCTCTGGTCCCCGCCACCCTGAGAATTCACTCTGGTGCTCTTACCCGAGACCGATGCACTGGGTTGTCAAAATCTGTCCCATCTGGAGCCAGGAGCAGCCAGCCACCATAAATGGGTTTTGCCTAGAAGAGAAAAAGGAGGAAAGATCATCAGAGGCTTGAACCATAGCAAGAAAGACCAGGTCAAGTTGACAAACACAAAGTCACCCCAGCTCAGCTGAACATGCCTTCCCTCCCAAGCTACAGACTCTCCAAGGCAGATGCACTAGAGTAATAAGTTAGGGGGATTCTATAACATCCAGGGCAGAGGGGAGAAAGCAGATTCCGGCAGGAGTCGGAAAACACTGAAAGATCATAGGCTACCTCCCTCAAGTTCCTGAGCAACACATTAAGATCTGGGGTGGGGTGGGGGGTGGCATTTTATTCAATAAGAATGTGAGTGCCAGCATGTAGTAGCATCAGAAATATGTCAACAACACAGCCCCTAGTCCTCATCCTGAAGATGAAAAGCAGGGCCGGGGAGAAACACTCTGCTAGTGATCAAGGATCAAGTCTATACCATCTAAGGAGTCACCGCCCATTGGCTGTAGCCAGAAGACAAAAACCTTCTGAGCTTCAAGCCTCCCATTTTAGAGGTGAGAATTTTGACACTTCTATCTATATCTCACAAGTTTATGGGAGGATTGATAAGATACTACAAGTAGAATCCAGCATCAGGATGTAAAATGGTGCAGCCACTTTGGAACACAGCCTGGCAGCTCCTCAAAACGATCATTGAAGAGTTACCATAAGCCCCAGCAAACCCATTCCTATGTACATGCACCCACGAAAACTGAAAACAGGTGCTGAAATAAAAACCTGTACACAAATGTTCCTCACAACATCATTCACAATCACCAAAAGGTGGTAACTACTTAAATGTCTGTCCATAGATAAATGAATGAACAGATATGGTCTAGCCATACATGGAACATTACTTAGCCATAAAAAAGAGAGTAGTACTGATGCATGCTATAACATGCAAGAAACTTAAAAAAAAAAAAAAAAAAAGCCAGACACAAAGGCCCACCATATGCAGGCAAATCAACAGATCAGAAATATTAGGAGGAGAGGGGATGGAGTTTCTGCTGATGGGTAATAAAAGGTAATAAAATATGGAGGTAATAAAAATATTTGGGAATGAGATAGTGGAGCTAGTTGCACAACATTGTGAATATGCTAAAACCAGATGAATTGTACGTTTTAAAAGGGTGAATTTTGTGGTATGTGAATTATATCTCAATAAAAACATAAGAAAAAACACACTAAGCATGGTGTCTGGCCTGTAAATTCTCAAAAAACGTTAGGCACTGTCTATTATATTTTTACTGTCCAAAGAGTACCCCACTCCCAAGACCCTAGCAGTGGGAGCTCAACTCAGGTTATAAGAACAAAGACAGACACTCTGACTCCATCCCTCTCCCTCTTCACCCAGCTGGCAAGAGGGGCGGGAAAAGGCATAGCCCAGCCACGTAACCATTACCCTGTGGAGGGCAGTAACACCAAGGAAAACGGTCCCCCGACTTTTGGTCACACAACAATCTCTGGACAAGCCTTGGGAGCCCTCTTATAAACCCTTTCCATGCTGAGAGGTTCATACCCCCTCCCTTCACTGTGGAATCTAATAATATGGGACTCACAAAGGGCAGGTCACACAGCCCCCAGGCTGAGACAGGAGTCCTCTCTTTCCTCGACTTCTTTCTGCAGACCTGAGACCCCCTGGGAACACTGACTTACCCCACTAGCAGAGTGCGTAAAAGGGCTGTAGGCCTGAGGTGGGGCAGGCTGCAGGGAGAAGAGGTACTGATTTTGAAGAAACACCAGAGAGGTTGCTGGCAGAGGGCGGGGCTTACAGACACCACCCTCCCAGGCCAAGAGGTCCATGAAATGAAATGAGCAAAGGAAACAGAGGTCTATTTTCTCTGAAAATACCAGGAGCATCCTGCAGTCCCCAGGTGAATGAGCACACCAGGCCTCTCTCCACGTGGCTCTAGGTGAGCACTCCAAGTGGACCCCATCAAACCCACCTAAGGCATGGGAAAGTCACGGCCTCAGTCAAATGTCAGACAGCTCTCTGTGTGTACCAATACCCAGTGACTCCCACTCGGTCTCGCAGCTGGCCCACAGGTCCCCCACCTGGGAGGTCCGCAGGCTAGACCACGAAGCTGTTGCTCTACCTCAACCTGGTTTAATATATGCCAGGTTGCTGGTCTCTGGCTACAGGGCTTTGGGGTGGCATCACATCAGTAAGCTACACCTAGCAGGACTTCCCAAAAAAGGACAGTTAGGCCAGGCGCAGTGGCATATACCTGTAATCCCAGTGGCTTGGAAGGCTGAGAGACAAGGATCATGAGTTCAAAGTCAGCCTTAGCAACTTGGAGAGGCCCTAAGCAACAGGGTCTTTAGTGAGACCCTGTCTCAAGATTAAAAAAAAAAAAAAAAAAAAAAGCGGGGGCGGGGAGCGCTGGGGATGTGACTCAGTGGTTAAGCATTCCTGGGTTCAATGCCTGGTACCAAGCGGGGGCGGGGGGAGGACAATGGGAACCTACAGGACTGGCACAAGTTCCCTCAGAACCCAGGCTAACCATGGTCTCAACCCAAATCCTTATTTGCATCATTATTCATTCAACGACCATCTGGCCAGCCCTACTACATGCATGGCCCTGTGTGCTGCACATTAGGGACTCTGCTGGCACCCACCAGCTAGGTGTAGCCAGAGATCACAGATCATGACCCAGATCACAGTGAAGGCAAGCCCAGCAAATGGAGTGTCCAGAGCAGGAAACAAAGGTTCCAGAAGAAGGCACCTGCTAGGAAGCAGATGACCCCACTGAAAGCATCTACCAAGGCAAATCCAGAGAGACAGAAGCAGCTTAGTGGCTGCCTGGGGATGAAGGGATAGGAGGGTTGAGAGCCAGGTTTCTTTTGGGGACAATGAAATCAAAAACTTAACTGTGTTGGTAACTGCACCTCTCTGGGAATACTCTAAAAATAATTGAATTACACATTTTTAGTGGGTCATTTGTATGGTGTGAATTTTGTCTCGATAAAGCTTTTTTTCTGTACTGGGGATTGAGCCAAATCCCCACTCCTTTCTGTATTTTATTTAGAGACAGGGTCTCACTAAATTGCTAAGGCCTCACTAAGTTGCTGAGGCTGGCTTTGAACTCACAATACTCCTGCCTCAGCCTCCTGAGCTGCTGCAATTACAGGTGTGCGCCCCTGTGCCTGGCTTCACTATAGCTGTTTTAAAAAAACATTTACCAAGGACTGTCAGCAGTGGGGGAGCAAAGGCTCCTCCTTCATCAGCTCCAGACTACAGGCAGCTACCTCCCCTTCTCCCCAACCTGGAGCACTCAAGCTTCTAGGGAGGGATCAAGTTTTCAGGTGGCTGCCCCAGTCAGATTTCAGAAGCTTCATTCAGAGACACAGGGACAAAGGTTACCAAGTCAACAACCAGACCACCAGTTGGTAGAAAGGAGCTGCGTGGGCCAGACAGGCAGAGGGGAATAGAAGGCCCAGAGTACACTGAGCGGGCCCGCAGGGTGTGGGAGGGTGAGAGCTCCCAGAGGGCCGTGAGGATGTCTGCAGCTGAACGCCAACTAGAACCATGCAGCTCAGGGCCACAGAAGGGGTGGGTCACCCCCAGCACCCTCAGCCCACACACGCACACACCGTGGTCTGGGCTGGAAAGGACTCTCCGGCAAGGGCACAGTGAGCAGCCATCTTTAACCCTCAGACCTTTCCCACTGAGAGCCCCAGACCACAACCAGTGCTACAGTCCCAGATAGCACCACACAGGACCCCCACTCGCACTGCCGTTTCCCTCTCCCCACAGCCTGGCCAAAGTGTCTGCTGGGTCACCCCAGCTCTCTCACCCTGCCCCTTGCCTGGCAATCCCACCCATCCCTCAGGGCTCTACACCCCTTCCTCAAGGGGCCATCCTGACCTCCTAGGTCAGCATCTAGTGACTCACCTCCATCATTACGACAATGACCCATTTCAGAATTAATGTGTGCCTGTCGTTTCACCATGTAATTACACTGCCCAAACATGTCTGCCCCTCACCTTAGAACCTTCACTCCAGGACACAGGGTGGGGTAGGCCCCCTCCAGCTATGTCCCCCATCTGAAGGCAGGCCTAAGAGGGACAAGAAGGGAAGGCAGGCAAGGGGCCAGTCAACTGTGCCTGCAGATCAGTTCTGCTGGGTACTCATTGCTCTCTCTCCCGCTAAGCTTCCTGTTTTTTGGAGAACCTATGGTCCTGACTCAGTCACCCTGACCTTGTCCCCCAGGCATGGAAAGGACTGCTAGGAAGAGCTACTGTTCTGCCAATACCTAAAAATGCCACATGCTCCAACCATCACCGTGGAGTCACCACGTCTATAAGTCCAGGAGTAACTCTGACAGAAGGCCCACAAACAGAGGCAGGAGAGAGCTCAAAAGGAAGCTGGCCTATCAGCTGAGTGCACTGTGGAACTGAGTGGTGCACTCAGTTTTGCTCTTCTCTGGCTTTGGAGGACACAGGGAAGCAGGTGTCTGCAGCTGACACTGGAAACTGGAGATGGGCTGCCAGGACCCACGGGAGAGGTCTGAGATCCATTTCACACAGGCCCACACAGCAGGCCTTCTGCACTAGCAGGTCTTCTGCACAGGTCCTCCAGAGAAGGCACAGAGCTCCAGATCCCCAGAGAAGTCACCAAACCTGAGCTACTTGTCCTCCCACACAACCTGTACAAACCAGAGGCTACATGTCAGGCTGCTCTCTGGGAGGACTGCGGGGAAGTCCTTTTAAACCCTTTTAAAAATGGTGACTTGAAACTTCTGTCTCCTGAATGATGGGGAAGATACAATTCTCCCTATTCCTCCTGCTAAACACAACTGAAATCCTGGGCATCATGAGTAAGACAAACATAAGACCCTGAAAGGAGGGTAGCAGAAAACAGAAAGGCTCAGGACCTCAGCAACCAAGAAAAAATACAGTGCTGATTTCCTTAGGCTCGCCTTTTGCCTCATTATCCCGGACTGGGTACTCGAGAGGCTGGCAACCTGGAAATACCAATGGACACAGATAGAAGAAGAAAAAAAAGCCCAGTCAGGCATCATGACGCACACCTATAATCCCAGCAACTTGGGAGGCTGAGGCAGGAGGATCCCAAGTTGAAGACCAGCCTCAGAAACTTAGATAGACCCTGTCTCAAAATAAAATAAAAAGGGGGCTTGAGTGGTGGCTCAGTGGTAGAGCGTCTGCCTAGCATGTGTGAGGCACTGGGTTCTATTCTCAGCACCACATATAAATAAATAAAATAAAGGGCCATTGACAACTAAAAAATAAAATAAATAAAATGAAATAAAAAGGGCTAGAGACGGAGTTCAGTGGCAGAGTGCCCCTGAGTTCAGTCTCTAGCACTGAGGAAGGAAGGAAGGAAGGAAGGAAGGAAGGAAGGGAGGGAGGGAGGGAGGGAGGGAGGGAGGAGCAAGCTGCTCCCTGAGCTACAGAGCCAGAAAGGACCAGCCTTTCAGAGAGACTGCAGCCCCACCCTCAAGTGAGTGAAGGCTGGGCATGGACCCTGCCGGCTGTCACAAGACACCTCAACACTCTGTCCAGGCTGTGTCAGAAAACGCCAAGTAGGGAGCCAAGGTGTTCATTTCCCCACCCCAACCCCCCAAAAGGGGGTCCCTCCCTCTCCCTACAGAGGCCCACTGCCCAGGAGTAATGAACCAATCCCACTTGGCAGTAATGAACCATCCCTACCTCAAGGGTCAAGGGAGAACAAGTGGAGCACATGGGACCCCCAATCCCCTCCTGAACAGTGTCAGAAAAGCTGATACTTGCCATCTTGCAAGATGACAATCATGGGGCTGGGGAGACATAGCTCAGTTAGTAGAGTGCTTGCCTTGCATACACAAGGCCCTGGGTTCAATGCCCAGCACACACACACACACACACACACACACACACACACACACACATGACAATCATGTCATCAGAGTCCCTCAAGGATAGGAGGAAGGTAAGACAGTAAGAGTCTTCAGAGAATGGCTGGAAAAACTCTCTAATTGAACAAGAGTGGCAACTTACAAATTCAGGAAGCTAAGTGAGCTCTGAAGGATAGAGCAAAAAAAGTCCACCCAAGACACATCGTAATTAAACCAAAGAAAAACTAAAGGCAAAGAAAAAATCCTGGAAGCAACCAAAGAACAATGACACCTTGTGAACAGGACTAGAAGACCTCGCATTAGGAACTGTGACAGCCAGAAGGAAGGGACAGGGCTCCTCAGGCACTGAGAGGAAACAGAATCCTGCCCTAGTGGAGATGGCCTCAGGAACAAAAAGGAAATCAAGATATTCCTGGATGAAGGACAACTAAGGGAATCTGCTAACGGCCTGACCCCTAAAAAAAATGGCCAAAGTTCTCCAAACAAAAAGGGAAGCCAGAATCTGAGATGGAATCTTGGAACATCCAAAAGAAACCAAGAACACAGCAAACAAACAAACAAAAACATGGTAAAGAATTAGGCTTTCCTTACTTGGGTTTTCTGAATTATGTCTGATAACTAAAGCCAAAATTTTAACACTGTTTATGGTTTCAAACATATACAAGGAAAAGCTTAAGATAATTACACAGGGAAAGATAAAGACATAACCCAGGTACTCTCTTCTCTTGAACTAGTTAAACAATATAACCAGTAGATGTATATGACAGAGTGCCTAAAGAAATCATTAAAATATTCATACCAAAAGATACATTGAATATAGGTCAATCAAAATAAAACTCTTTAAAAAAAAAAGTTCAAGTAGCCCACAGTAAGAAGGAAAAAGAAAACAAAAACCAGAGGGACCAAACAAAACAGAAAAAATTATAGCCTAATAATGGTATTAAACATGAATGGGCTGAATGTATTAATTAAAACACAGAGACTGGAAGACTAAATTTTTTAAATGGCCCAAGTATATACAAGTAATTTATTGCAAATACAATGATTACAAGCAGGGTAGTAAAGATACATCTTGTAACTATTCATCAATGGAGAGCAGAGTTGCTATGTTAATAAATAAAGCATATTCAGCACGAATAAAATCACCAAACTGAGAAGAATGTTACATAATGATAAAAGGGTGAACTCACCAAGACCTAGCAAGCCTAAATGTACATGCAGCAAACAGCTGCAAAATAACATGAAGTTAATACTAATAGAACTGAAAGGAAAGATGCGCAAATCCAATTATAACTGAAGACTTCAACATCCCTCAGAATCTTTCAATCCTGTAACAACTGATGAATAAGTAGATATTTAAATCAGCAAGGATACAGAAGAAAGCAACACCATTATCATGGTTTGAATGTTTGTTCCTTTCAAAATCAGATTAAAATGTAATTGATTGCAATCAGAGTTGAGACCTCTGAGAGGTGAACAAGTCCCCTCATGGACAGTACTACTGCCATCATAAAAGGGCAACTTTGGCCCTGTCTGTCTTTACGCCCTTCTACCTACACCTTCTGCCCTGTGACGATTTTGCCAGAGGGCCCTAAGTCAGATGCGGGCCCTAAGTCAGATGCCGGAGTCTTGATCTTGGTCTTCCCAGGCAAGAAAATAAATTTATAATTACTCAGTTTAGGTCTTCTACTATAACAGCACAAATAAAAATTAAGAACAACCATCAACCAACAGAATCTGGCATTAATAGAACAGTTCATCAAACAGCAGAATACACACTCTTTTTCAGTGTCCATAGAACACATACCCAAACAGAGCCTATCCTGGGCCATAAAACAAAACTCAGTAGATTAAAATGAATGAAATCCAATGAACCAGATATCAAGAACAGAAAGACAACAAGAAAATCTTCAAACACCCAGAAACTAAATGACATACTTTTAAACAATTTTATGGGTCAAAGATTAAATCAAGGGAAATTCTTTTCTCAAAAAAAATTATTTTAAAAAAGTAAAATAAAATGTATCAAAGTTTGTGGGACATAGCTAAAGAATGCTGAGAGAACATTGCAGCATTAAAATGCTTACCTTAGAAGAGAGGAAAGGTTTCAATCTAAGTTCCACCTCAATAACTTAGAAAAAGAAGTATAAGATATACCCAAGGCAAGAAAAAAAGAAGGAAATAACAAAAATAAGGTCAGAATCAATACACTGAAAAACAAATCAGTTCTTTGAAAAAACAGATAAAACCGATAAGCTTCTGTCAACAACAAAGAATGTAAAAATTAAAGTACCAGAAAAGAAATAGGAGCTATCACTATAGATTCTTGAGAAATCAGAAGCATAATGTATTGTTCATACCATGAACAAGTCCACAAACGTTAAACCACTTAGATAAAATGGACCAATTTCACTAAAAAAACACAGAAAACCTTAATGACTGAATGACTGTTAAAGAAACTAAATATGTAATGTATTTTAAAACTCCCCCAAAACAGGTCTCAGGCCTACATGGTTTTACCGGAAAAGTCTACCAAATGTTTAAAGAATCAACACCAACTCTACATAATCTTTTTGAGAAAACAGAAGAAGAGACACTTTCAATGCATTTTAGGAAACTAGTCGTACCCTGACAGAACCAGGAAAACACAATACAAAAATCAGTCAAAATACAAAAGCATAATACCCCTTACGAACACAGACTCAAAAATCCACAAACTATGAGCAAATAGAATTATATAATAAAACCAAGTGGGGCTTATTTCAGGGATGTTAGTTTAATTACAGCAAATACCAACTGATGTAATCTACCACATTAGCAGGCTAAAGAAGAAAAAACACAAAGTCGTATCAACTGACATGGGAAAATGTAACGAAATCCAACATCCACTCACGATTTTATAAACCTGTCAGAAGTGTAGGAAGAGGGAAACTTCCTCATCTTGATTCAGAGCATTTATGAAAACCTTCAATTAATGGTGAAAGACAGAACATTTGCTTTCTAAGATCAGGACCAAGTCAATACTGTCTATTCTCAACTCTCATTCAACACACTGTGAGAATTTCTAGCCTGTGCAAGAAGATAATAAAAGGCATAGATTGATAAGAAACAAAACATTTATAGATGACACAGTTGTCTATGTGGAAAACCACACATAATCTCCAGAAACCTCCCAGAACTAGTGGGTTCAGTTAAGATTCCAGGTTACAGTATCAGTGTACGAAAATCAGTATTAGTTCTATATACTAACATGAACACGTGGATATCAAAATCAAAAATACAGCAAATACCATTCACCACTGATCTCACAAAAATGAAATACTTAGGTGTAAATCCAACAAAACATGTACAAGACTTACATGCTGATCATTCTACAATGAAGAAAGAAATCAAAGATGATCTAAATAAATGGAGAGATAATACTGTGTTTACAGACTATAAAATTCTTAAGATGTTGATTCTCCCCAAACTGATATAAAGGTGAATGTAATTCTTATTCAAATCCCATTCTTGTAGATACAAATAAGATTATTCTAAAATTCATATGAAAGGTAAACAAAGTAGAATAGTTTTTTTAATTATAAAAGAGTAAAGAAGGAGTCATCTACCTATCCAATCACAAGACTTATTACATATCCACAGTAATCAGGAGTCTGTGGTATCAGAGCAAGGTCAGAAACATTGATCAATGAAATAGAACAGACAACCCAGTAATCAACCCACATGAATGTGCCAAATTAACTTCTAAAAAAAGGTGCAGATGCATCGCAATTAAGGAAGGACAGCCTTTCAACAAATGATGCTGGAACAAGTGTTCATGCACAGGAAAAACAAAATGCTCACACTGATATAAAAATTAGCTTTATATAAAATTTAACTCAAAATGGAACACAAACATACATTGAGAAATCAGATTTCATTAAAATGAAAAGTCGACTGTTCTGTAAAAGGCCCTGCTAGCAAGATGGAGGAAGAAAAAGGCACAGGATAGGACAAAATGTTTGCAAATGACCTTTTTGACTACAAACTAATATCTAGAATATATAAAGTTCTCTCAAAACTCGATAGTAAAAAATAAAATAAATGACCCAATTAGGACACAAGCAAAAGACATTTCACAGAGAATTTACAGATGCTCATGAGAAGACATTCATCATTATTGGGAAAATTAAAATTAAAATCACTGGAGATACTACTATACAATGGCTAAAATTCTTTTTAAAAGGTAACAACACCAAAGGCTGACAAGGATGTAAACAAAGTATATCACCCATATAGTGCTGATGAAAATCAATCTGGAAGTTTCTTAAAAACTAACCATAGGATTATTGTATGACCAGGAACTGAGTTCCTGGATATTTATTCCACAGAAATGAAAACATACATTCCCACAAAACGACATACAAATGGTGATATCAGCTTTATTCACAACAGTCAAAAACTGGAAACAACCCATACATCCTTCAGCAGGTGAACAAACTGTGGCTCACCATCCCACGCAATACTAGTCAGCAACGAAAAGGAATGAACTACTGACACACACGACCACTTGGATGTCCCAGATGAGTGGAAAAAGGAACTCCAGCAAAAAAAAAAGTCAAAGGCTACATGCTGTATGATTCCACTTGTAAAACATTCATTCCTGAGATGTGAAATGTACAGGAAAGAACAGATTCTCAGTTGTTGGAATGAGGCAGAGTTGGTGGGACAGGAGAAGTGGCTGGGAGGACCCTGTGGGGATAGATGCTATGAATCCTGACTGCAGCAGTATCAGCATCCTGGCTGTGACTTGCACCTCCTGCACTGCAGGCTGTCACCATGGGGAAAATTGGTGGAAGAGTACAAGGATTACTCTGTGTTATCTTACAACTTTAAGGGAATCTACCATTATCTGAATATAAGGTTTTTGTTTTTGCTTTTTTGTTGTTTTTTTTTTGGGGGGGGGGTAACCAGGATTGGATCCAGGGGTGCTTAATCACTAAACCACATACCTAGCCCTTTTTATTTGAGTCAGGTCTCACTAACTTGCTAGGGGCTTGCTAAATTGCTGAGGCTGGCCTTGAATTTGTAATCCTCCTGCCACAGCCTCCAGAGTCGCTGAGATTACAGGCATGTACCACTGTGCCCAGCTATAAAAATTCATTTAAAAAAACAAAAACACATGGGGCTAGAGTTGTGACTCAGCAGTAGAGTGCTCGCCTTGCATGTGAGAGGCCCTGGGTTCGATCCTCAGCACCACATAAATAAATAAAATGAAGATACTGTGTTCAAATACAACTAAAAAAAAAAAATTAAAAAAAAAAAAAACCCAAACCTGCTACTTCCCAAATTTTCCCTCCACTCCAACCGCACACAGGTGTGGAATCCTGGAAAGGGGACCAGCCAAAGCCCCACAGCACTGGGGCTGCAACAGCCCCTGCAGGTAGTCCTTGAAGGTCTGCCAGCACCCTCCCCAAGCAGAGTCTGTCTGCGGAGTCCCTGAGATGTGTGGCTCGTATTCCACTGGCCGTGTCAGTGGCTTCTCCTGGAGACGGCATGCACATGTGCACTTGCACGCACACATGTACACACAGACATTCCCTCCCTCAGGCCCCCTACTTGACCACAATGAAGTTCCTCACCACCCTCCTGAGGGAGATCTGGGTTGTGTCAGGGAGAGGTCAACTGTCTCAATTCAGGCCAAGCGGGTGGGGCAGAGGCAGAAGCCAACATCCTGGCCTGCTTCACACAGTGCCGTCAAGCTGCCACATGGACGTTCCCCAGACACGAGCAGGCCTCTGGACCCAGTCACCCATCACAACCAGCCCCAAGGCACTCAACTGGTCATTCTCATCTTGGCTCCACGTGGCCTGTCTGTGGCTCAAAGAACAGGGAGAGAGCGATCAGTGACGGATCTCTAACAGGTGGTTTAACCCAGATTTCCTGTTCCCTTGGACTCAGGAACCTCGGAAGAGAAGCAGGCATGCAGAGAAGCAATCAGGCACAGCACCACCAGAACAACCAGTGAAGAAGTGTGGGTCTCACCCTTTCTGCCCCCATAATATCCTGCCCCCTGAAAGCCCTCCACGGTGCAGTGCCCCTCACCTCCTAAACCTTATCTCCCACACCAACGTCTCTCACAGGATAAGGTGATTCACAGTCCCACGCACAGCCTGTTCAAGACTCCATGCCCTTAGGCATCAGTAACTGACCCAAAGCCAGCCACTTAAGCAGTATGTGCTAGGGCTGTTCTGCCATTCCCTCAGCTCAGCCCAGGCACTCCACAGACCCTTCTGCTCGGCTCCTCTTACATGCACTTCAGGCCTCTGGTCTTTGCACAGCATTTCTACATGGTCAGTTCCTTACCCCACTCTGCAGAAGCTCCTGCTCTCCTCCAAGATCCTGCCTCCTGACTCTATGTCAGCCACACTCCTCTCTTATAACAACACAACCCCAACAGGAAACAAGAATCCAGTCTTCATCTAGCTAAGTTCCCAGTATAAAGCTGGGTTCTGGGGAATAAATAATCAAATAAATAGGTAGCTGACTCCACTTACTGATCATCACCCAGAACCTAACTGCTCTGCAGTCTTACTGGGAGTACTGCTGTTAAGGCTTCCCCAGGACCTGGAGAGCCTGGCTGCACCTCTGACTTCCATGACAAGATGCCAATCACCAGGATGGGCCAGTGCCCAACACCAAGGGGACAATCAGCGCCCTGAAGACTAAGTAGATTGCCAGTATAGCTGGGCTGAGCCTCAACTTGTGATCCTTCCTCCTCTACATGTCAAGTCCCTGGCCAGGCCACTGTGGGTATCCTGCACTCTCAGCAGCACATGGCCACATGCATTAAGAACCACAACATGCTGTGCTCCTGGTACAGTAAGTCTGCAGCCAGAGACTCAGCCTAAAGCAATGACAGAGCACAGCAAGAAGTTCCAGTCATGATGTGGGAAGAGCCCAATGTCCAACAGAAACAAGCCATTTGAAAGCTGCTACGTAACTCCTTCCAGGAGCACAAAACCACCCGTTATAATGTCCCAGACACTCCCATCCAATCATCACTTCCTGAACAGGCCCTCATGGCTTCATCTGCTCTGGGTCCTGGGTGACCAATACCCCCTGGAGGTATTCAGTAGAACCTCCCTAGCAGCCATTCTGAAGTTGAAGGTATAAACATGAGGCACACAGAGATCCTCCCTTGAGGGGCACCCAGAAGGAGACCAGACATGTGGGTAGGATGTCAAGGTGTTTGTAAAATATGTAAGGATGGCTTATGATCAGGAGCTGCGATAGTTAAGATGTGAATGTTCCCCAAGGGCCCATGTATTAAAGTCTTGGTGGACTGTAACAGGTAGAACCTTTAAGAGGTAGTGCCTAGTGAGAGGTCTTCAGGTCCCTGGGGAAGGGCATTCGTAAAGGGAATTGTGGGAAGCCAGCCCCCTCTTCACTCTTTTTCTGCCTCCCACAAGGTAAGTGGTTTTGCTCTGCATGCACTCCTGCCATGATGTGCTATCTTGCCACAGGCCCAAAAGCAATGGGTCCAACTCATCACAGACTGAAACCTCCAAAATTATAAGCCAAAATAAGCTTTTTTCTCTATAAATTAACTATTTCAGGTACTTTGTTATAGTGATGAAAAGATAACACAGGGGCTTGGATTGTGGCTCAGTGATGAAGCACAAACCTAGTGTGTACAGGGCCCAGGTTCAATCTTCAGCACCACATAAAATAAATAAATAAAATGAAAGGCATTGTGTCCATCTATAACTAAAAAAAAAAAAAAAAAATTAAAGAAGAAAAAAGATAACATAAGTCAATGAGAAAACAGCTAATTATTGACTGCTGGGGCCATGGGCAAATGTTAGAGGTGTTTTGCTTTGTTTGTTTGTTTGTTTGTTTACCAGGGATAGAACTCAGGGGCACTCAACCACTGGGCCATATCCCCAGCCCTGTTTTTATTTTATTTAGAGACAGGGCCTCACTGAGTTGCTTAGCACCTCGATTTTGCTGAACTCTGAACTCCTGATCCTCCTGCCTCAGTCTCCCCAGCCACCAGGATTACAGATGTGCGCCACCACGCCCAGCAGGTTTGTTTTTTTATCATCTTTGCAATGTTACTATACAAATTACATTACTTTGTAATGTTACTATCCAGCTGCTCTTTACGGAGAGGAGAAGATGTCTGCCTGACGGCACATGCACAGCTTGTGATATAATCCAGGCAGAATGGCTTCAAACAGGAAGAGGAGATCCTGGTCATTCTTAGCAGAACAAGAGGCAGGGGGAGCTAGGGAATCTCTCTATTTCCGTCTCTGCCAACATCATCAAACAGCTCTGGATACTTAGTATAAAGATCCTGGCCTGGGACTAAGGAGGCCCAAGTTCAAGTCCTGGTACCCACTGTATGGCCCACAGCAAGACAGTATTTCTGGAGGCTGGGGCTGTAGCTCAGAGGTAGAGCATTTGCCTGGCACATGTGAGGTACTGGGTTGGATCCTCTGCACCATGCACACCTGTCATCCCAGAGGCTGGGGAAGCTAAGGAAGGAAGATCTCAAATTCAAAGCCAGTCTCAGCAAAAGATGCTAAGCAACTCATTGAGACCCTGTCTCTAAATAAAATACAATATAGGGCTGGGGATGTGGCTCAGTAGTTGAGTGCCCCTGAGTTCAATCCCAGGTACCAAAAATAAATAAATAAATGTATTGTGCCCATCTACAACTTAAAAAAATTTAACACAGTATTTCTGTGAATCTTGGTCTTATCATCTACAATAAGAGAAAAACACATGTATCCTTTCCAGACCACTTAAATACAAAATCACATCAAACACAGTCCCATCTCAGACACATTTTAAGTCAGTACACAATCAAGAATGCCTCAAGGCCAGAAGCATCTACCCTAGCGCATACGTAGCACCTAGCACACAGGTGGCACTGAAACCAAATTAGTGCTCTGGGAAGGGAGCCCCACAGCACAGGTAGCCAGGGAGAGCCTCTGAGCAGTATGCTGGTCAGGCCCAAAGGACCCCAGGGCTCCTGACTCTGAGAATGGGACAGGGCACACAAACCCCACACAGGCTCCTGCACAACAGACTCCACTCAGATTCCAAGCAGAGTGCTGGTCCCTAAGAAAGTTCTTCAAGGGAAAGCCTACTCCATACAGATGGGGCCAATATCTCAGTTCTGAGAGAACAGGGGCAAAAAAATGCTCAGAGTTAGGGCAGGGTGGGGTAGATAGTCACCAAAAGATGGATGAGCAAGTAGGGGATCTGTGAACTATAGCTGACATATCTTCCGTGGTCTTTTGAGTTTAGTTCTTTGTCTCCTCCCCGACCCCCGAAAAAGTTTCTATGAGGACACTGCCATACTTGTAGTAGCTAACAAGCTGTTTAATATTTTCTACACTTCGATTCCAAAAAGAGAAATGATGCCTGGGTGGCAACCGTCTGGCCAGCTCGTAAATCATGGGGGACTTCAAGGTCACCTGTCTTCCTAAGACATTTAGATGTAAGTCAGTAAGACAATGAGAGATGTGAGCAACAGCAAGGTCTGGGCTCAGCCTACCCTGCCAAGGTCTCACTGTGTCCTGTGGCCACCCAGATGACAATGGGAGGACCAGATGGCTCTAAACTCATGAACCCATGGAAGGATGATTCTTGGCAAAGCTGTAGGCCCAAAGGCCTCTCTCAGTGGGGTGAGCATACACTCAGAGGCAGTGCCCAGAGGGGCTTCTCCTGTAGCACTAATCTGCCAGGCCAGCACTGGCCAGTACTGCAGACCCCTTGAGAGACCACAGGCTTGTTCCCACAATGCTACATGGACCAACCCATGTACATGGAACTCCTATCTGAGCATGATTCACAAGGTCTTAAGCCCCAAAGAATATGCCCTGTGGCTTCATAGCCATGTAATTCTGGACCCAAACAGCACCATCAGCTCCTGCCAGCACAAGTTTCCAGAACCTACAAACCGCCTATGAAGGCAGTAGGGAAGGATGGGTCACTGTGGAGATGTTCAGAAGCATACTTCAGTCTCTACAAGTGATTCAACGTCATCAGAATACTGGGCCTGTGACCAGGAGGAAGCCCTGACTTCCAAGTGAGAAAGACCACTGCACACCAGCAGGCAGGACTCACCTCCACTTCAGTGGACAGGGGGACACTGCTAAAAGGCCCGTGGTTTCCTTCCTTGGTTGCCTCTAGGCTGCTCCTGCTTCCTTACACCGTGTTGTCCTGCCACTGTCCCAGCCACTTTATATTCATGTATTTTTAATCTTCACAATAAATCTATGAGGTATGTACCATCACTGCCTCCACTCATCATCCAAGGAAATCAAGGACAAAAGGGAACTACGAGGCCTGTCAAAGGCTACAGAGCTAGAGGTGGCAGAAGCAGAAAAGGAACAGAGGCCACCGGGCTCCACAGCCTGTCCCTCACCCACCAGACTACCTCTGATCTCTGCATGCCTCTCCCAAGGTGAAGGCTGGAAGATAAAGACTGGTACCTTCAGGGACCTGTACCCAAGTGAGACATCCTTGGGTGTGGGGTGGGGGGCGGGGTCTTGTCCTGACCAGCATAGCTCTCATCTTCCCTTGCAACTGGGGTCAAACCCTGGAGTTTTAGGCCAGGGTTCAGGGCTTTCATGGGCCCAATTTGCATCACCAGTGAGAGTACACAGAAGGAACCCTGCAGTCAGCCCTGTGGATGAGCCAACCAGACCTCCTCCCACAGTGGCAGCCTCCACCCAGCAAGCCTGGTTGTCCAGAAGTCCAGGAAGCTGACAGGAAACATGAGCTCTTCTTTGGAAGGAACTTTCCCCATTTGTATGAAGACATGAAGCCTAAGCGCCCGCTACCACCTGCACCCTGCTCCAGAGAGAATTAGACCAATGAGCTGTCTACCTCAGAGCAGGTCACATACCACACAAACTGGGATGCTCCAGGGAACGAAAAGGGCCTAGGATCTCTGGTGCCAGAACTCAGGAGAGTAGCTGTTCCCATCCCTGTCCCTGCAGGCTGCACGCAGGGTGCTCACCTCCCCAAAATACAGTTTGCCAACATGTGCCACTGGAGTCCAAGACAAAGCTCCTAGATACAAAGATCTTAAGGCCACTGAGCCAAAACAAAGGCATGTAAGATGGAGTACAGGGACATGAACTGGGCACCAGGAGCAAAGGGGGCATTTAGGAGACTTCTGTGGGAGTGAGCAAAGGACCACCCCAGAAATGAAGCTAAGGGACATGAGCCTGCAGAAAACTGACAAGGAGCCACGCCAGTATGCAGAGGATGATGGGCTCACTCCTTCAGGCAACACTGGGGTGGGGGTGGAGGAAGAAAGGGAACATCCCAAGAGGCTCACTCCCCCAGAGCTACCACAGAGCCCCATCCCTTCCACCAGGTCAGGAGCAGCAAGAGTGGAGGTAAAGACAGCTCCCTAGCCAGTCAGTAAGACAATGACTACCGCTCAGCACAGTTTTCTCCACACTGACCACTCAACACAGCTGAATTCAATCTGTGTGTGTGTGTGTCACATGAACTCACATATGGGGGGACAGGCCAACATCATGACCGTACACCGCATTCCTGGGAACCTGAAGTGATGGAAGTAGGATCAGTAGCTTTAGCTGCACATTAGTTACAAATGTCAAACAGAAAATGACAGGAGGACACGAAATAAAGGCATGTCAAATACAGATGTTCCTGAACTTATGATGAAGTGACACCCTGATAAATCCATCATAAACTGAAAATACTCTAAGCTGAAAATTCACTGAATACACCTGACCCACCAAACACCAGGGCTAGGCCTCGTCTGCCGTAAACATGCTCAGAACACTTTCATTAGCCCACAGATTTGGGCAAAATCACAGGCTACTTTATCATAAAGCACTGAAGAGCTCATGAATGTAATGAATACTGCACTGAATGTGAAAAACACCAACACCCACAAAGAATGTAAAGTTGAAAAATCATAGATCCAGTGGTCCCTAAAACCAGGGTCCTCCTATGACGATTTGGCAAAACATAAATATGAGCCCAAACCAAAAATGGGGTGGTAACTATTTGGGGTATTTTTATATATAACTTTCTGGAAATACATTTCAACTACAATTCACTCATCTGCAATTCAACAGTTTATAGTGCAAGCATCACCACAGGCGATTTTAGAAGTATTTCTATCACCACAAAAAGGAAATAAGTGCTCTTTAGTAATCACTTCCCAAACCTGCCATCTCTCCCACTTCAGTCCTGCTCTCTCTACAGATTTGCCTATTCTGGACAGTGCATTAAGTGGAGTCATATGACACATAGACTTCTGCAACTTCTGTCTTCAGCCCTTCCTGAGAGCCAGTACCTCACCTGCACTTCACTGATTCCCCAGGATCCCCTAAAAACAGGAAGAAAGAATGGGCCAGTGCAGAGCATGCCAGCCACCAGAAGAGACACCCATCCATTGTCACTGTGCTCCGTGTCCTGCACCCCTCTGCCAGCCCTATGCCCACTGGCCTGATGCCTCAATCAGGTCTCGATCCACACTGCACCCTCATCAGATCCATGCTGGCAGGGGCTGGGCTGTGCCAGGTGTGTGGGGTCTTCAGGAATACAGTCCACCCTGAGCCAGACCAGCAGTTCTCAAAGTGTAGGAGTCTCTGATGTCCTTTTGGGGATTCGTGAGCCAAAACTATTTTTATAAAAATGCTGAGGCACCACTGCCTTTTTCACTCTTACTGGTTCACAGCAGAGCCTGCCCAAAACCATACAACCTGATACTGCAAAAGGATGACTGCAGAGGGTAGGAGAATTCAGCTGCCTTTCATCAGATGGATGCGAAAGCAATTTCCAAAAAGGTAGAATAATGTGACTCTTCTTAGCCAACTGCTTTTAGTTTAGAAAAGTTATTTTTCAGAAAATCATGTTACTTATATAAACATGTAAACAGATTTGTTATTTTTAAATGAGCCATAGGTATCTTAAAATGTCTCCATTTAAATTTCTAATATAGTAAGTGCCAAGAGACATATTCACATAAACAAAACATATTCACATCAGCTTTGATGGCCTCAATAATCAAGCGTGTAAAGGGTCCAGAAGCCAAAGTCTGAGACGCACTGACCTACCCAATCACCCACCTAATAGCTACCCAGAGTTGCCTCTCTGACTGCGCTTGTCCGGTTCCTGCCAGCCCAAACACAAACTTGCTTTTATGACCACCTCCTGGTTTCTACTCAAAGTCCTTTCCACATGACAGCACTGCCTTAAAAGGCGACATCTTAAGCCAGACTTGCTTCCAGTAGCTGTGTTACCTACAGTCTAAGTGGAAATCAAACAGGCTCCCAGACAACAGGCAGACAGAACCACCTTCCTCCCCAGGATGCCAGCCTCAGCCTCTGCTTCTGCCTCTGCCGTGGGGAGAAGGCCCAATGGAGGCAGAGCCTGCTCCCACAGTCAGGGAGCGCCCCCTGGGTCCCCCTCCTATAGGGGACTGACACACTGCATGTTCAAAGCACCTCAGCTGTGCCACAGAGATCACTGTCCCATGGGAGGGTTACGAGACAGAAATGCAGGGGACCCTGTGGAACGTGCACCTGTCCCACTTCCCTGGAACTGCTCAACTGTCACTTGAAGGATAATGTGGGGCTCACTGGCCTGAGCCTCACCTGCCACCTCCAGTAACAGTTCAGGGGGACCTCTGAGGGAAAAGATGGCATCCCAGACACCATCAAAGGATGCTCTGACGGTACACATGCTATTTACCTTTTTTTGTATACATATTTCATTCTACTAGAACTATTAATGAAGGATTGAAGTCAATCAATGATTATGAGATTGTGAAGCCCCCCAGAGACTATGCTTCAGGGGTCACTGCAGGCTGTGGGGTGGGAGACAGAAATGGGGTGCCTCAGGCGGAGTCATTCCTCTTCCCGGTCTTCAACACAAAAGCTTCCACATATCATACATGAGAGTTTCATGTTTTGTTTCAAGAGATGAGGTGTGCTGCTGTCAAAGAAAGTCAGAAAACTGGTTAACACCATACTAACAGGACGCTAACGGTCTTTCCCTCCAGCCAACCCCAGGATCTTCTGGGGCCTGATATCAGGAACTGTGGGCCCCTCACCAGCAACTCTCAGGCCCCTTGTACTCAAGTGGACCCAAATCTCCCTAAGTTATCCTGCCTTTAAGGCCTACCCCCTTCAGCCCTTCTCCCAACAATACTTAAGGCTGAACTTATCTCTGCAGCTCAGTGGGTTTTCAGGCTAGTCAAAAAGAAAGAAGAGACCTGCACGTGTTTGAGCCAACCCTGCACACAGCACAGCCTCCTGTGCCAGCATCTTTAAGCTATACCAGTGCTTACAACCAAACTGGCCCTCAGACCCAGTTTCCCACCCCAGATGCACCAAGTAAGGAGCATCGGGCTTTACACAGCTTCCTGCAGGGCCCACCACCAGCTCCATCCTCCCACCCAAAGGGCTGCAGGCCAACTGCTGTGCTGATTCAACCAGAGCTCAATGGCAGAAATGCTGCAGACCAGTCTCTACCATTAGGAAAAGACCAGGTCTCTACCCAAAAGAGCTGAGAGATGTACAAACAAAAAAAAACCTGTACATGAGGGCTGGGGACGTAGCTCAGTTGGTACAGTGCTTGTCTTGAACCCACGAGTCCCGGAGTTTGATCCCTAGCACAAAAAAACAAAAACAAAAAAAAAAACAAACCACCTGTACATGAATGCACACAGCAGCTTCTTCCCATCTGCCAAAAGGTAGTAACAACCCAGATATCCAACAACTGAGAAATGGATAAACAAAATGTGGTACATCCACACAATAGAAAATATTCGGCCATAAAATTCTGACCTGTGCCACTAGGAGAATGAACCCCCAAAACATGTTGAGTATAAGAAGCCAGACCAAAGGTCACATATTGTATGACTCCATTTTAAGGAAATTTCCAGAATAGGTAAATCCAGAGATAGAAAACAGAGTCACAGCAGCTGAGGCCTGAGGAGAAGGAGAAGGGAATGACTTCATGATCATGAGTGTCCTTCTGGGGCACAGAAAATGTTTTCAGCTAGAGTGGGGTGGCTGTTTCACAACACTGCAAATGTACTAAAATGCAACCGAACTGTACACTTCAAAATGGCTGATTTTATGTCATATGAATTTCACCCCAAAGAACACAAACAAGAATAAAACCCGCAGCAGTTCTCAGCACCCTGAGTACCCAGAGGGCAGGCTGGAGGCTGCTGGCCATGCTCATCCTCTCCTCCACGCCTCTGCCCACACGAGGCCATGCAAGCCCTACCCCTGCCTGGGCTCCTCCCTGGACTCCAGCAGCTGGAGTGGGGGGCAGGGGGACATTTTAAAAAGCCTCTTCCCTGTTTGGTCTTGACAGCACGCCCATGACCGCGGGATTTTTGGAACATGACGCCATTCGTGGCAAAAGGAGGAATGCTGGAGAATGCGTGGGGACAAACTCATGGGGCAACAGCTTTACAGGGAAGAGTCATGCCCTGTTCCACAAAAAGCTGCCCTTCCCTCTAAGAAACAGGTAGGGCAGGAGAGTGGGATGAGGAAGGAAAGAGAGACAGGAAGTCTAAACAAGGACAGTCCAAATCACAGCCTCCAGCCCCACCCCTCCCAGCAGGTCAGCACTAGGCCAGAAGGCCTAGCCGACCCCTCTCAGTCTGTGGGACAGA
Organism: Callospermophilus lateralis; assembly: GCF_048772815.1. Taxonomy (NCBI): domain Eukaryota; kingdom Metazoa; phylum Chordata; class Mammalia; order Rodentia; family Sciuridae; genus Callospermophilus; species Callospermophilus lateralis. The sequence goes on from NC_135315.1 coordinate 63,361,536, forward strand.
GTAAAGAGGCCTCACCCAGCTCTCCCACTGAAGTGTACTGCCTCTCCCCACCCAGTCTGCTTATCTCTCTACCTACCAGGCTGCTGTGAATGTAAATGAGTTAACAGTGAACTGGCACAGAGTGATTTCTGTTAGCTATGAATAACACCACCAGTACAATAAATAATCCCAGAACATGCCAACTGCTCCTAGAGTTCAGTCCAGGAAAGCCTCCACCACAGGAGGCTGCAGGGCCATGAGCTGGCCAAGCCCTCCAGGAAGTCCAAGTCCTCACGGGCTTCCAGGCAGGAAGGCAGATGTGCAGCTGGGAAGCAGTAGGCTCTGTCTGCCCAGGTGACATCTATCTGTCTGTGAGAAAACCTTCCCAGGCTCTATAAAAGGGAGGCTTCTACTTGTTTGGACTGTCTTTAAGTTTCCTTGGCAGAGGCTCCATTCCCTCCAAGAACAGTGATTGGTAAAGGCTATGGGAAGATAGATCAGGAGATGGCTGGGCTTTGGGGCTTATGTTTGGTGGGCTGGGGGTAGACAGAAATAGAGGTCTGAGAGCCAACCCTCCCACAAAATCATGGTAGCAGGTCCCCTAACTGGGCACATTTTCTCAACTGTAGCTTCAGTTTGGAACTCAAGATCCCCAAAGTCCCTCTAACTTGAATATCTGATCCTCTGTTTAGCTCTAGGGACACCTGCCACTCCCTGCATGGCATGTGCCCCAGCTGGCCCAGGGCCTAGCCACAGTGGACTTTCAAGAGCAAATGTTAGGCCGACACACTGAGTGTGACCCAAGGGCAAGGCCCATATTCCCCAGAGAGGATCATGCTGTATGGTCAGTGCTTACAAAATGTACCCCATTTACTGGGCACCCACTCTGTGACCTAGTATTTACGAACTCAGCCTATGCATCCTAAAGTTCACAAGAATCTTGCCCACATCTTCCATAATCCTCACTGGCATCCAAAGAGGGGTGTTATCATAACTCCTAGTTCTCAGATGAGGGCATTAGTTATCTAATGTTCAATCAGCATGGAAAATGCTGGACGTGAACCAACAGTGAGTTGGAAGCCCCTGCTCCCCACTATTTCACTTCTCTTACCTGGCACACTGAAAGAAATGTAGGGCTATCAGAGTTCTAGGTCAGAGCACATCCCAAGCATAAGCCATACACGCACCTAGACCCTATGGGGCTCTGAAGCAGCCACACCTCTAGCGGCTCACCCAGTACTGACAATGAGATTCTGGGTGTGGGCCAAGGATCCCTGAAGATGAGGTCCCTTTCTCTGGCTCAGCTGCTCCCACTTCAGCTATGGGCAGGACCAGAAAGAGATAAGAAACTGCATGTGGAAAGTGCATCAGAGCCTCCTAGGTCTGTTAACCTGTGCTTCAGGCCAGGCACGGTGGCACACACCTGTAATCCCAGTGGTTTAGGAGGCTGAGGCAAGAAGATCACGAGTTCAAAGCCAGCCTCAGCAAAAATGAAGGGCTAAACAACTCAGTAAGTCCCTGTCTTTAAATATAATACAAAATAGATTTGGGGATGTGGCTCAGTGGTTGAGTACCCCCGAGTACAAACCTCAGTACCCCCCCGCCAAAAAAAAGTGTTTCAGAATTTGTGGGAGATCGAGGATGTGGCTATTTCCGGATTCTGAATTCCTCTCTCAGGGAAAAAAAAATAGTGCTTCCTGTTCAGGGCTACACCAAAGGTGTGGTCACTGCCACAGGCCAACAGCCTGTCTGGGGGACATGGGACTCTCTTTGGCTAAGAAGAGGTGAGGCCTGAGTAATAAACTGTGCACAGCCCTGTACCAACCCCACACAGACCCACACCCCAGAACTCAAGAATCCAAGTTAGGGCCAGGCCCTGTTCCTGATAGCAAAGGTTAGCCTTATCAGGTACACAGAGGCCAAACAGGACTTTGGAAAAACCCATGTTGGCCTTCCTATGACCTAGACAGGTCACTGAACCTCTCCAGTCTCAGCTGCTCCCTCTGCTAGGTAGAGACAATCCCTCACTTGCTTAATGGAGGGAACGGGTTGGGGCACAGCAGATTCTTTCTCCCAGGGCTAGGAACTAACAGCTGCAATTTATTCCATAATACACCAGCTCCCTACTACCAACCTGCCCCAGCCACACAAAAACAGTACTAAGTTTGTAAGTCAAAGTGGCCCTCCCAATGGCAGGGAAGCAAGCTCAGATATGTTGTGAAGACTGTTCTAAGAGTCTTGTGGAAGCAAGCTCTGTATCACAGCCCCATTATGGAGCAGCTTTGGTGATCCTGAGTGGGTCACGCAAACTCCCCAAAATTCAGTGACCCCTTCTCTGCCAGGGACCATGCTGTCACCAGCCCTCCTGGCTCCTAAGGCCTGTGTGAGATCATGGGATCCAACATTTGATTCAGTATGTGGAAGCTCAGAGGGATACCTCAGGCCCATTCCTGTGCAGACCGCCACTGCAACAGCTCTGACATCAGAAAAGGTCACTGTCCACTGCAACCTGCAACCCCCAAGCTGAGCCCCAGGAGAGGAAGGAGCTGGAAGGGTTCCAGGTTCCAGGCAAAAAACAGGCTAGAGGGGCTGGGGTTGTGGCTCAGCGGTAGAGTGCTGGCCTAGCACCTGTGAGGCCCTGGGTTCAATCCTCAGCACCACATAGAAATAAATAAAATAAAGATATATACTTCAGTTAAAAAACAACAACAACAACAACAACACACCAGGCTGTGGTTTCATGTGAACTAGGATGACCTTGACTGAGAAAACCAATGAGTGGTTTGGAAGATTCCAGTTCCAGTCTCCAGAGACAAAAAATGCCAGCAAGACAACCCGTCAGGCTCCCTCACCTCCAAAGAAAGGGATTATGCTATGGGAGTGGTGGAGAAGAACAGCGGTAGCTCCATCCCAAGGCAGCTGCGGAAAATGCTGAAACTGGAACAAGCACAAAACCTGGGGCAGAGTTTTCAAACCTGCCCCACTAACACCCCCCACACACACACACACAACCCAAGTCCCCTGGGAAGAGGCAGAGTTCCAGGCTTCACCCATCACCCAGAGTCCTGTTGTTTTTCCAGTGTCATACATAGGATTTCTGAACCAGTAAAAGGCTCCAAAGTTAATGAAAGCCTGAAAGCCACTGAACTGGTCCAACTGTGTCATTCAGATGGGAAAAGATAGCCTGGAGAACAAGTTTCCCAGGATAAAAGAAAAGTCTGTTTTCTTAGGTCGAAAGCTTCCAAATTAGCATCCAATGCTCCAGCACCTGGCCCTGCTCCACCGCACAGAGCAAGGGGTATGGACAGCAGGATGTGCTCCCCTCTGCCTGGCTGCAGGGCTCTCTCCTTCTTCAAGACTAAATGGCAGATGGGGAACAGTTCAAAGACAAACACTGAAATCAAACTTCTTGATTTCAGCTACCCAGCATGAGGGTCCTAATAGTCACAAGATGGCCCAAACTAAGGCTCCTCCCCACAGAAGATACTAGCACACTCTCAGTATAAATTGCCAAGAGCAGAGATGCTCAGGAACTCCAGAGTTCCAAGGGCACACCATGTCCTGCCTATGATCAGAAAGTGGGCACCTAAGTCACGTTCCTGGGTCACCCTGCACTGTACTCTGAGAATCCAGGTCTTGGGACTGCCGTCTTCTGTGTGTCAAGGAAAATGACTCAGAGGAAAAGGTCAAGTAAAAGGCTAATAACACTAGGAGGCAACCATCAACACTGGAGGGACACAGAAGAGCTAAGAGCCATGGAAGACTGCTGTCACATGGCCGGGAATGCAGGGTTTGAGAGGGAGCCACAGAAGACTACTACACTAGCAGCCTGTCCCCCAAACTCACCCCCACAGGGTGGTCCTGGGGACAGTCCCACTGGTTTCTGGTTAGAAAGCTCCTGTTTTGCCCTCAAACCATGGCCCTCAACAGGGTAGGGCTCATAGCCCAAAGAGAATTTCCAAACACATCAAAAGGAGTCACCAAAGAAGATGCCACATTCACAGAAAAAAAAAACTCAAAAAAGTTGGCAAAATGGGGGTTGGGGACGGGTAACAAACAGAAGTGATAGGTCCAAGAGAACCAGCACCTCAGTAACCCTCCAACCCTAGGCCATCTGCAGGACACCACCACAGAGGAAGCCGGAGAAAGGAAGAAGCAACTGGCACAGCCTTCCCAGCAATGGGTCAGAACTGCAGGCCTAGGCCACATGTGGCTGCTGGCAACAGGGAAGGTGGCTGGTCTCATCTGAACTGTGCCCTAAGGCAAAACACAGCTTTTTATGTGTTAAAATGACACTATTTTGGATATACGAGGTCAAATAAAATATAATTAAAAATCAATTTCACCTGTTTCTTTCTATTTTTTAACAAGGCAACTACAAAGTTTTAAATTATATTTGTGACTTCCACTTTAGTTCTATTGGACAGGACTGGTGTAAGCCAGGGGTTGGCAAGCAACACCCATATGCCAAATCTAGCCCGCCATCTGCTTTTTAAGGCTCAAAACCAAGAATAGCTTTTATATTTTTAAATGGTTGTGTAAGTACCTACATAAATGCTTCAACTTTGCCTGCTGGCCTGCAAAACCTTAAGTATTTACTACCTGGCCCTTTAAGGAAAAAATTCTAATCCCTAGTCTAGATTCCAGAAACACTAAGATATTCTCTTCAGGTAAAACAAGGAACAGAAGACAGATTGGGGGGTGGCGGGTGTGGAGTGATTTTTGCACATTTTTTTTAATTGAAATAAAATTCACAGAACATAAAATTAACAATTTTAAATGAACTATTCAGTGGCATTTAGTATATTTCATATTGTTGTGCAACCAGTGCTTCCATCTAGTTCCAAACCATTTCATCACCCTCAAAACAGAACCCCAATCCCATTAGCAGTCACTCCTCACGGCCCTTCCCTCAGCCTCTGGCAACCACTAATCTGCTTTCAGTTTCTATGGACTTACCTATTCTGGACATTTCTTTTAGACGGAATCATACACTATATGCCCTTTTATGTGTGGTCCTTTTACTTGGCATAATGTTCTCTAGGTTCATCCGTTTGGTGGCATGTCTTAGTACTTTGTGACTTTTTAGAACAAGTGACATTTCATTGTACAAATACTCAAATTGTCCACTCATCCATTTGTTGATGGACATTTAGATTGTTGCCACCTTTTGGCTACTTTGAATAGTGCTCTCAGGAACATTCCTATATAAGTACTGATATGAACATACATGGTTTTAATTCTTCTGAGCATGTATCTCAGAGTGGGATTGCTAGCTTCACGATGATTCCGTTTCACTTCTTGAGGAGCTGCAGAACAACGGGCTGCACCATCTTACTCCTACCAGCAATTCACAAGGGTTCCAATTTCTTCCTATCATCACCAATACTTGGTAAATTCTGTTTTTAGAATTCTAGCTATCCTAATGGTATCTCACTGTGGTCTTGATTGCACTTTCTTGATGACAGTGAACATCTTTTCATGTGCTTGTTGGCCATTTGTAATGGGATTTTGTGTGTCTGAGATTTTGACATATCCCTGCCAAACAATGCGCCAACCCACACATAAATTATACTTCTTCTAGAAAGTGTGGGCATGATATATTGAAATAAATGCCAGGTCAGATAAAAAAGTTTTGTGCCCTGGAACTTCTAAGACTATCACAGGAGTAAAGGTACCCCTGAAGAAATGTCCCACTGAGACTTTGTCCTAGCCCACCCATCTATGTCAAGGATCCCGGCAGCCATGGCAGTATCAAACCAGGAAGACTGAGAGTCATGGGAAAGATCAAGCCCACTTTCATTACCAGATGGGGAAACTGAGGCCTCAAGAAGGAAAAGACCCAGCCACGCCCCATGATGAAACAAGGAAAGGCAGGGGTCAGGAATGCAATCCAAATGCAACGGCTCCTCCCACAGTAAGAGGATGAGACGCCCCATCAGGTCCACACCCACTGTGGACCCAGGAGACCCACACCCAGGCTGGAGGCTGAGGACCTTGTACTCCAAACCTGCTTCTGCCACTAACCACCAACAATCTCTGATCCACCTCCCAGCTGACCCCGCCCTCCCTCTCTTCTGTGGGCCCATCATATGGGGATTCCCATAGCTTGCTGCCCCCACCCCCAATGGTCACACTCACTCCTAGGACTTCAGCAACCACCTTCACATAGCCAAACCTGGCCCCCACCCTCACCAAAGCCCTAACCATCATCTCCTACTTTTTGAGTGGGTCACTCCACTAAGTACTCTAATAGGCATTCACCACCACAAGGTCAGATATACCAGAGTAGTTGTGGCCCCTTCCCCATCCCCCACATCTACTCTAAATCTGTTATCCTCAATATTGTGTTGAAGGCGCTCCTACACACCCCTTTCCTCAATCCCACCTGTACTCCACCACAACACCTCATCCCCAACGTCACCCCTTCCCATCACTGGTCTGGAGAATCAAGACCTTATCCCCAAGGTCACCACCTCCCAGCACTGGTCTGGAGAATATATAGCAATCCGCCTGGACTACTTTCAGGGCTCCACTACTTCTGCCTCTAGCCACAGTGACTTTCCTGAAGAGCAAATCTGACAAATTTTAAAAGTGTAAAAATAACTATAAAATAACTAAGAAAATATTAGTGACTATTTAATAAACCTTGGCAAGAAGGCCTTCCTATTAAAACTGTAAGCTTTTAATAAGGCCTTTCTTATTAAAACTGTAAGCTATAAAGGATAACAGAGATTTAACTGCGTTCATTGTATCTTACTTTATACTTTGAAGCTGAGGACTGAACCCAAGGCCTTGCACATGCCCAAGCACATACCCTTATCACTGAGCTACATTCCCAGTTTCATAAGAAAAACAACCACGTATAAAGAGACAAATGACACTCGGAAAAAAATATTTGCCATATATAACAGCAAATTTCTATCTAGAGGAGGGTGGGCAACCATGGCTCACAGGCATAATTCTGCCAGCTGCCTGTTTTTTTTGTAAATAAAGTTTTATTGAAACACAATCATACTCATTAGTTTATATATTGTCTACAGCTCATTCTGTACCATGATCACAAAGTTGCCACAGAGATCATAAAGGTTAATATATTAGTATCTGGCCTTTTACAAAAAAAGTCCACAGACCCCAGTGACCTAAAGCATACACAAATCAATGGGGGACAGAAGGAAAACGAAATCACTGGAAAAATGGACAAACAAGCAAGTAATCCACAAGAGGAACAAAAACACTCAAATATTATAAGGAGAGGCTTAACCTCATGTAATTTGGGAAATTATTAAGGAATTAAATCATTTGATAATATCCAACCCTGGAAATGTTATGACATAGCCTTTTTTGGAAGGCAATTTGGTGGTATCTGTAAAAAAAAAAAAAAAAAAAAAAAAAATTTAACGCACTGGATGTCAACCCAGCCGTTCTATTTTTAGGCATCTGCCCCCAGAGAAATACTTGCATTTGCGCACGCACCCACACATGCCCAAAAGCATTTATAACACTGTATGCTGAAACATTCACTATTTATAACAGCAAAACTCATCAGTAACCTTGATGTCCATCAATCAGGGAATGGGTTAAATCACAGCACATCCTTAATGGTCCAACAGGCAAAACAATATTGATATATTTATATGTAACACCATGAAAAGAGCTCTGAGATATTCCTAAACAGGAAAAGAAATTGCAAATACAGGAACACAATTCAGGTTTAAAAGCATATCTGTGTTCATATGTACACAGAGAAATGCACAGGAGGGCGGAGGGACTGCAGGACAGGATGACAAGTAATAACTAACTGTGGCTTAGTACCTAACCCAGACCACTCTGAATTCCAGTGATGAGAAGAAGGCAAGGAACTCCTCTGTCCCAAATCTACACTGGCAAGGCACCTTCTGCAACATAATCATCCTTGATATTAGTGCCCTCAAGATGTGCTCATGGGATGGCCACTGTAGACCCTGAACAGCGGTAGGAGAAAGAACAACGACTTAAGGATCCTGGCTCTCTCCCTACACTAGGCAAGTTGTTTCTCTTCTCCAGGTTTCAGTCTTCTCACCGGCAAAGAGAAGGTGGTAAGATTAGCTGATCTCCAGGTCCCTTCCAGGTCTGATGCCAGAATACAGGCCCTGGAAGAGCTCTTGTACCTCTCTAGGGGAAAACCAACCAACCAACAAACAAAACCCACAGCTGAGGAAACACAGCTCAAATCAGGATGTTCTGAGGAATGTCTACCCTGAGAAGATGACATCCCAAGAGCAAAAGCCGTCCCTCCTCCCTGGGCTGAGTGGCCAGGCCTATTAAAGAGGGGGGTGGCCTCCTTGGTTGCTGATGTATCTTCCAGCTTGGACTGTCTAAAATAAGCCCGGGGCAGGGAGGGCAAAAGGAAGCAGGGGCTTGGGAGAGACCAACGGGAACTGACTGGCTAAGGTTTTCTAATGGAGCCATAAGGATGAGAGAGAGCAAGAGGCTGGGGGAGGGCCGGATGCACAGAGCAGCAGTGAAGCTATTGGCAACAGCCCCGGGTTTCCCTCCTCTCTTTTCAAGAGCAGTTTCTTCCTGAAAGATCCCAGGAGGTAGAAGGCTGGGCTAATCTCTCCCAGCACAAATAACCCCACTCATTATTTCAGGAACTATCATTCCAGTTGTGCCCTGGAGGTCTCAAAATCCACAATTCAACTTTGAATACACTGAAAGAGTACAGTACTTCAAATTTTCCTCTACCCTTGAATCCAATTAATAATCAACAGATTTTTTTTAAAAATTTTTTAACAACTTCTACTCAAGCATGCAAATTCCACTCTAGTGTATCTAAGCTCAAGAATTTAAAAAAACAACAACAGCAAAAAAAAAAAAAAAACAGCCACCTATGGTATAAACACCTAATTTATCAATTCGGGCAGGTGCTTAGAATAACCAGGCAACTTTCAAGTCTCTCTCAAACAGCCCAAAACTTCTTAAAGTTGGCTCTTCTATGAACAGTTTTTTGTTTGTTTGTTTGTTAAATTGTTAGAGGGGGAAAAAAGTTGAATTAAATATCATTCCTTGCTTTTCACAACAGTTCCATGAGGGAAGTAAGCCACTGACCAACTTACAGATAAGGAAATTAAAATAATACAGAGCTAAAAGAACTTGTTCAAGGTCACACCACTGAAAGTGACAGCCAAGACTGGAAATAAAGTCTCCCCCCCTCCTCTTCACCATAGGAATTGCTTCCCAGAAAGAAAAAAAAAAAAAAAAAGCATCAGAATGAAAAGAGGAAATCAAGTTTTTCCTCTCTTAAAAGTCCACCCCCCTACCCTCCAGAACACCTTGGGAGCACTGCACTTCCCAGGATGACCTGCCGCTAAGGCCCTGAGTTTGGGTAAAGCTTCTTGGCCTTTCGGCTGGTGGAAACCTGACCTCAGAGAAAGCCACCGCATCCAGGGCCATAACCCCTGCCCCTACCACCCTGCTCCTGTCTGCCCTGTAAACAAGTCAAACCCTGCTTGCACTTAAGTGGCATCAAAAACAGGCCAGAGCACTTCAAAGCCATGTTTTCTGTCTAAGGGGGTTCTTTTGCAAAAGGAGTGGCTACAACTAGGTCACACTGGACTGGAATGTGAAGAGAGCTCCCCTGGCCTCATTCAGGGAGTTGAGAGAAAGCTCTGAAGAGGACGGAGACTAGGGGTGAGAGGGTGAGCAAGGGTGCACAGGTCCAAACCAAGGAGGGGCAAACAAGGCCTGGAATCCACCCATGCAGGGGTTCCCGAGGGTTCGCAAGGGACCGCAGTCCTTAAACCAACGCTGAGTTTTTGGTGTCTTGACTCTGATGCAAGTTTGGGAGCTACTGAACGAGTCCAAAGCCTTCAAATGACAGATAAGCCTGGAGGAGTTGAACCACATCTTAGCTGGAACCCCTAGGTCTTCTCATTCCCAGTCCTTGACCAAGAACTGGAAAGGCTATGGGGGGGGGGGGGGAGAGCAGGCCCTTGCTCTCCCTTCAACAACAACAACAACAACATGCCCTTTCAGTGGAAGTTCAAAAGCAAGAGCCTCCTCCCCAGACTTGGAGACCCTCCGCCTCTCTTCTGTCCCTGAGGGTGACAAGGACTTAGGTCAGGATGGGTCCCACAAGGCAGAAGGCCATGCATGCAGGGTGCACCCAGACAAGCCAATCCCTGGACAGTCTGGAGTTCCCAATACAAGAGTCTGTGGGTGCAGGGTGGAAAAGGGAGTGGGGGGTTGCGGGGGCGGGGGTCCCTGCCAAACATCAAGCAATTCCCAAGGCGCTTTGTTCCTACGAGGAGAAAACAGGCATTTTTGAGTCACCCAAAAAAAAAAAAAAAAAAAAAAAAAGCATGAATCACACGGCAGGGTTGTGGGAACGGGAAAGGATGTTATTTTTCGGCATACTTGAGGATTTTCCCTTTGTCCTGACTCTATCCGTCCTCCTCCCACCCCCCAGCCGCAGCCCCAGCCCCCAGCACTCACGCACACATTTTTCTTTTTTTTCCTTGCTCCATTTTTATTTTCCCCCACGGCCTTCTAAAGGCGCCCCCGGCCCTGGCCCACCTCAGAGGCGCGCGACGCGGGTCTCCCGGGTCCAGGACCCCAGGGTCGCCCGGCCGCCCCCATCCCCCCCCCCGCCGCCGCCGCCGCTCACCTGCGTCAGGTCTTCGTCGTTGAGCAGATGCGACTCTCGGGGCTTGAAGCAATTCTGACATTTGCTCTTGTTGAAGATGTTGGCCTGGAATTTCCTGCACGGATTCTCCTTGGCCGCCGACATGGTCGTCGCAGCGGCGGCAGCGGCAGCAGCGGCGGCGGCGGCGGCGGCGGCGGCGCCGCAGGCCCGGCCCGCGCGCTCCCGGCGGGGTCGGGGCTCAGCGCAGCCGCCGCCGCATCCCCGGCCGGCCGCCGCCGCCGCAGGCCCGGCCCTGCCTCTCCCGCGGCCCGGCTCGCCACACGCCGAGGCTGCCGCGCCGCCGCCGCCGCCGACGGGCCTCACAGCGCGCGCGCCGCGCCGCGCCCGCCCGCACTGCCGCCGCCCGGCCGCCTCGGGCCCATGGACGCAGCCCCCTGACTCCCGCCGCCGCGGCCGCCTCTCAGGCGCCGGTCACCCCCGGCCCCCGCTGGTCACCTCCGCTGCCGCTGCTTTGGGCGCCCGCGGCCGCTGCAAACGGGAGCGGAGCGCCTCGCGCACTCCGGGCGGGGCGGGCGGGCGGGCGGGCGGACGGGCGGCGCGGGCGGGCGCCGGGCGCGCGGGGCGGGGCCCGCACCGAAGTGATCGGCAACCCCGCTAGCCAATAGCGGCCGTGCGCTCCCGCTAACAAAGAAACCCCTGGGCCAATAGCAGTCGGGGGGCAGGGCCAAGAGCGACCGAGCGCAAGGTAACTTGTGCAGCCGAGGAGGAAGGTGGGGGCGCCGGCCTGGGACGTTCAGGTTTGGTGGACTGGCGCCGAGGCCAGCGGGCCTGACAGCTGCAGGGGCGGGGGAGAGGGGGGGCGGGGGGGGGGAGCCAGAGGGGCGGGGAGGGGGGAGCTGAAGGCGGGGCCGACCTCTGGCTGGCTCTCTGCAAACCCCCCTCAGTTCCAGTCCAGCCCTTCTCTCGGCGTGTGCAACCGGACCGAGCGGATTCGTTGAGCACCTAGGAAACGTCGTGTGGTCCTAGTTTGCATCATTCATCAGGAGTGGATACTGGTTTCCAAGTACTCCCAAGGCTTTGGCTCTTTCAAGTTTCACCACCTCTCCTTGATCGCTCCCATTTTGCAGATGAGAAAAACTGAGACGCGGGGAGCAGTTAAGTCTTGGGGAGGTAATGTTTCCAGGGATGACTAAGAGGCGATGTCAGCCAGCCTCCCAGAGCTGTTAGTTCTATTATGGGAGATGAGTGAACGCTGACTCTCTGCCAGGTCCTGAGCTAGGCATTCTTTTCTTGGTGATGGGTTGGAGGAAATGAAGGGTCAGACGCACCGAGTAATTTTGTGCAGGGTCATTCTGCTAGGGAATGCGGGGGGGGGGGGGGGCGATCTGTCACTCCAGGCCCTCCACGGTCCAGTCTCTTGGCCAAGAGAACCTGGAGACTCGCTTGTGAAAGGCACAGGCAGAAGGGTGTGTAGGATTCAGAGGGAAGGGGGAAATGTACCCTGTAGGAGAATGAGATTGGCTTCCAGGAGCATCAGGGTGGATTGAAGCAGATAGTGAGAGGCTCCCTGGGGCCGGTGGTGGAGACAGGGAAAGAAGGAGCAAAAAAAAAAAAAAGAAGAAGTCTAAAGGATTTGAGGAATGGCGGATCACCCAGGGCTTTGAATTCCAGGCTCTGGCGTGTAAATGTCAGCCTGCTGGCAGAAGGGAGTCATCCTGAGTTTTTAAACTGGGTGAGCTAACTCGGTCTACACAGGGGAGGTGACATTGGAGCATGTGGCGGCAGCAGCGACAGCAGCTGTTGCTTAGGAGATGGGAAGGCTGCAGGAAAAGAAGTAGCAAGTACTTCCAGAGCTGTGTACTTTTCCACTGATCCTCTGGTGACTATCCCAGGGAGGTGGATTTTCACTTTGAGTAAGAAATGCTTTTCTACAAAGGGGATGGGAGAAAGGCAGATCAAAGTCCTCCGGCAGCCCAAGGGGGAATCGCCCGACTCCACCCCTCAGCTCCAAGGTAGCATTGGGCAAGTCCTTTACCCCTGCCTTGTCCCTCGGTGACCACATGTACAAAATTGACATGATTGTATGATGTTGCAAGCATGAAGTATATAATGCTTGTAAAATATTTCACAGGATGTGGGAAAAAAGAACATTAATTGAATCTAGGCAAAGGGTGTTTATTTTCCTATTCTTGCAACTTCTGTTGGTTTTATTTATTTATTTTTGCAAAATACAAGAGACGAGGAAAATGGGTAAAGAAGACCTACGATTCTTGCCTTCCCAGAATACTAAGAAAGTGATACCAAGTGTGGCCTCTGGGGAGGGGAGCTGGGTGGTTGGGAGGTGACCTACTTTTAATTTTCATTGTAAGCCCTTTTGTTCCCTTTCGGATTTGGTATTATGGGCAAGTACAACTTCTTTTAAAATAAAAATTTTAAAGTCCGATCCTTGCCTCAGGGCCAACACAGAAGCCACCCTACTGAGAAAAATGCTTGGCGTGTTCAGGTCAATGGACCCACATCCAGTGCCCAAGGGCTAGGGGCTGGGGGTCTGCAGCTAGGGATATTCAAAAAGAAAAAAAAAGAGTTTGATTCAGGAATCCAGAGACTGCCTTCCTGGAAGGAGCTCACTTTCAAGTAATGTAGAGATTTGAAAATAAGAGGCAAACAGATTGCATTCCATGTAGAGAGTTGTGGGGGGGGGGCCAAGACCTTGGGGTACCCGGCACCATAGGTAGCTTCAGGGAAGGCTCCACACAGTTCATCTCCACACCGTTTGTCACTAGAGCTACCCGGGGAGTGGAGACTACCAGGGCCAGCTGGGCCACATAGCTAGACCCTATCTCAAAAACAAATAAACAAACAGAAAAACTAGACTAGTCTCCAAGGCACCAAAAGGATGGGGCTGGCTCTCCAATTCCTGGGCCTAGTTCAATGCCTGGTACACAATCAACACCCCGTGGTAAGCAAATGGATAAAAAAAAAAAAAAACCATACATTTCCACTTTGGATTGAAGTATCTCCCTGATCAGATTACAAAATCTCATGCACAGGGTCTGGATCCTGTAGCCTTGGGTTCCCTTTCTAGGGACCTAGAACAGTACTTTGCACCAGCTTTGCTACCCAACGTTAATATTCATTAGTATTCTGTACATCTCATTATAATATGTTTCTCCAAAAAGCAAATAGACAAGCGAAAAAGAAAAAGCGTCTCAGGTAAGTATTGCTCTGTGGTCATCCCATGAGGGAACAGAATTTACATACACACACACACATGGAAGGAACCGCTATTTTGGTCTCATCACCATAGATTAGTCTTGTCTGTCCTTGAATCTACCCTGCGTCTGGCTTTTCTCACTCAACAGTGCATCTGTGAAATTCATCCATCCACGCTGACTCTGCAGGTATTGGCAGATCATCCTTTCTCATTGCTGCCCTTAATCCCATCGTGTGGATGTGCTACAGTGTATCTATGCTCTTGGGAATGGTCACTGGGGATGTTTCCAGTTGGGGGGTCACCCCTGCAATACCATTCTTCACACCTGAGAGATGAGCTGTCTTCTCATATCTTCTCTGCTAGTAAATGATCATAAGATTCACTGGGAAGAACATGTTAATACTTCAGATTACCAGGGCCTTCTTTTTTTTTGGTACCAGGGATTGAACCCAGGGGGTACCACTAAGCCACATCTCTATTCCTTTTTATTCATTTATTTATTTATTTATTTATTTAGAGACAATTTCTTGCTAAGTTGCTTACGGCCTCACTAAGTTGCTGAGGCTGGCTTTGAACTCTCGGGCCTCCTGCCTCAGCCTCTGAACCACTGAGATTACAGATGTGTGCCACTGCGCCAGGCCATTTCTTATGTTTAGGTCAAGTTTTGGATACAGAGGACGGAACTATGGTTCTCAAGTCCTGGGGACAGGCGTTAAGAATTTCCTACTCCAAGGTGTTCACCACTGATAGTACGTTAATAGGCCCTCAGGAAATTTTAAAACACACATTTATTCTTGCACACACACACTTACTCGTGCACGCACACATGGCAGGTAGACCAAGAGTCACCCTAGTAGTCACTGCCCTAGGAAACCACCCTCGCCCCTACCAAGCATGGTGGCTAAACCCCTGTTTTATTGTCTTTTATGCTTCTGTGACGTGAAGTTCTGCTGTTCTTACCTTGGGGTCCCTCAGGCAAGTTCCATGGGAAGATAGCTGGGGCCGGATCATCTTGAGGCCGGTAGCTGACTGGGCCCTGCCCTTTCTGCACAATCTCAAAAGAGTCTCTCCTTCCCTGTGGACTCCCCTTCTGCTCTACGCATCTCAAGGGGTCCCCAAAAGGGTTCCAGGAAGCAGAAGCCACCAGTCCTTTTAAAGGCAAGGTCTGAGACTCCACCACATTCCATCAGTCAGTACAAGGCACCAGGCCACCCCGGGGCTCAAGGTGGAAGGGCTGACGGGCGTGAATCCCCAGAGATGTGGGTCACTGGGGCCAGAAATAGTAACCACTTCATAAGATTGTGAGGGCTAAACAAACTGATGTGACGGGTTTAGAACAGTCCCCAAACACAGTAAGTTCTCAGTAATATCAGCACTTATTTTTGTCCTATAACCTCTATGCCAGGAACTGCACATTTATTTTTGCATAAAGGGCCAGACAGCATATATTTTAAACTTTTTAAATCCATATGACCTCTGTTGCAGCTACTCAGCTCAGCCATTGTCACATAGACGCATTTATAAGTAAATGAATAAAGAAACTGAGGCACAGAGAGGTCAAGTAACGTATTCAAGGTTATGCAACCAGTAAAAGGGAAGGCTTGGATTCCAAGGTGGGCAGTGTGTTTATAAGCTCTGCCCTGCATGACCCTCAGCCACTGGGATTACAGATACTGATGGGGGCGGGGGGAGGGGGCGGCAGGGAACCTCCTTCCCTAAGGCTCAGGTTGCTTCCCTGGAAGTGAGACCAAAAGATCTCAGATGCTCCTTCCAGCTGGGACTCGGGGATGCTTTTCCACAGCAAGCACCAAGTGACGGACTGTCTTCAGGCATGCATCAGGAGAGAATGTCGCATGCCAGACATAGAAAGTCCACCCGAAGGGCAAGTTAGCCATTCTATTACGTATTTTAAATATGCATCCTTTTGATTGAGTGATCTCACTTCTAGAAAGGTGGGTTATAAAATTGCTCTCTCACGGGTACCCGAAAATAAATTACGTACCAGGATGTTCTCTGCTTCTTTGTTCTTAATAGCAGAAAATTGGAGACACTCCAATTACCACCATTAGAAAAATCAGATAAGTAAACCATGGTTCTTTGACACGGGGGACGACCATGAGGCTTGTTGAAAACAGAAGATGGTGTTTCAATGGCTAACAGTCTACAAAATATTGTGCAGTTAAAAAAAAAAAAAGTAGAGCTGGGTGTGGTGGTACCCACCTATAATCCCAACAACTCGGGAGGCTGAGGCAGAAAGATGGCAAGTTTGAGGCCCAGCCTCTGCAATTTGGAGAGACCCTATCTCAAAACAAAAAAAAAAAAAAAAAGAAGGGCCGGGGATGTGGCTCACGGGTAGAATGCCCCTGAGTTCAAACCCCAGTACTACCAAAAAAAAAAAAAAAAAAAAAAACTAGTGGAAGCCAGGTCTATTGGTATGTGCCTATAATCCCAGCTATTTAGGTATTTGGAAGGCTAGAGCAGGAGGATCCCTTGAGCCCAGGAGTTTCAGGTCATTTTGGGTAAAATGAGATCCCACTTCAAAAAAAAAAAGCTAATGAAAAAACATGTTTGTTTCAGCCACAGTGGCACATGCCTATAATCCAGCGGCTCAGGAGGCTGAGGCAGGAGGATTGCAAGTTCAAGGCCAGCCTCAGCAACTTAGTGAGGCCTAAGCAACCCAGCAAGACCTGGTCTCTAAATAAAACATGAAAAAGGACTCGGATGTGGTTAAGCACCCCCGAGTTCAATCCCCAATACCAAAAATAGATATGTGTTTGTGTGTGTGTGTTTGCAATGTATATATGTCAGGGGGTGCATATACCCACCTACCCCAAACAGTTCGTGGTAATTAATCAGGAGGTAAAAGATTGGTACTTGGTACTCTTTCCTAAGCTATAGGTTTATATTATGTTTACATATTTTAACAAGCTTCTTGTTTTGTTTGCTAATCTAGAGAGAATCGTTATATAATGATTCATTATATAATGAAGGTGGGGTCCCATTGCCTGTCTTCAATACCACTGGCTCATGACAGGTCTTGTTTCAGACACACCCCCAGCTGCACCTCCCCTCCCATATTTTATTAAAGCAGATCCCCAAGTCATACAATTTCTTCCATAAATAGTCCAGTGAATGTCTGTAAAAGATAAGGACTCTTTTCAAAAAGCCACAATACCATTATCACACCTAAAAAAAATAATTCTTTAATATCATCAAATGTCCAGTAAGTAATTTCCAGTTATCTCATAAAAACATGAATTATTTTTGTCTAGAAAAAAAAAAGTTTGAAAAAAGTCAAAGGTACAACTTCTCTGAGCATTGTTGAGTGATACTTATCTAAAGCCTTTGAAAATGTGCTTATCTTTGCCCCCGCAATCCCAACCCATGAATTTATACTAAGGGAAAAAAAAAAAGCAAAGAGGAACATAAATATTTTTCACCAGAGGATAGCAGTGCCTATAACAGAGAAGTTGCTTGAAAAATATTGGTTGACGTTTAGTTACCTCGCCGTTGTTTGCAGCTTTGTTTGTAAAAAGGAAACACCAAGAATAACAAAAGCGTCTGACCTTAGGGTAACAACTCAGTGAAAGATGGAAAATCCATTAAATGGAATTTTAAAATCATATTCTAGGGGCTGGGGATGTGGCTCAAGCGGTAGCGCGCTCGCCTGGCCTGCGTGCGGCCCGGGTTTGATCCTCAGCACCACATACAAACAAAGATGTTGTGTCCGCCGAAAACTAAAAAAAAAATAAATATTAAAAATTCTCTCTCTCTCCTCTCTCACTCTCTCTTTAAAAAAAAAAAAATCATATTCTAACAGCGCAGGAAGATACCATCCCTGCACACACGAGAATTGGACCTTAATCCCTGTCTCACTCTTGAGTGTAGGTAGATTTAGATTTTTTCACCCAAAAACATGGAGTGTGGAAAGAGGACGCCTGGCTGACACTCCTTACCCATTCCCAGTGACGAGTCATGTGGTTTCAGGTGCCCCTGATATAGCACAATGTCGAGGACACCCTCTGGTCTAGTCCCCCCAAACCCATAATGTGGGTCTCATCCTGAGAGAAACATCAGACAAACCCAAACGAGGGGCATTCTACAAAATATCTGAGCATGTTCCATGTTTCTAAAAGATACCTGAGCTGTCTTCCAAACGGTCAAAGCCATGAGAAATCTTCAGAAAATTGTCAGGGGCTAGAGGAGAGCCTCAGACTGAATGCCATATGGGATCCCTGGTGGGATCCTGGGCCAGAAAAAAAAAATGGCATTCATGGAAGAACTGGTGGAATCCTCCTAAAGTCTGTGGCTTAATTTATACTGTTTAATTAATGCTAATTTTTCAGTTTGGACAGATTACCATGGTCACACAAGATGTTAGCATTTGGGGAAGGTGGGTACCAGAACACTGTGTTCTCTTTCACGACTTTGCTCTAAATCTAAAATCATTCAAAAATTTTAAAAAAAGTTTTTAGGGCTGGGGAATGTAGCTTAGCGGTAGAACACTTGCCTACGATGTGCAAGGCTCTGGGTTTGATCCCGAGCACTCATAAAAACAAAACCAAAAAAAAAAAAATTTTTTTTTTAAATCAGGATGCAGATATTTATTAGCATAGAAATATATTCATAATATTTTAAGGGGTCTCATGCCATTTTTTGTATGGTCTCATCTACTTTTTGCTGAATGAAGCCATTTTTGTAGAATAATGCATAGCAAGGTGTGCATATAGTCATTAGTGGGTAGATGTGTTTGTCACCTGCACACGTGAGGAAACAAGTCTACAAGCATATGCCTTCCAGGGTGGCAGACTCAGAAGCCTCCAGGGGCCAGGTAGGTGAGGACCTCAGCAATTCTGGATTGTTCACGTTCCTCAAATGAGCAGCAGTTGGTGGCCCCAGACTATTGCTATCCTGCAGGACTGGGACCCAGTCCCAACAGATCTTCTAATTCTCCAAAAAAAAAAATAAATAAAAATAGAAATCCAGATTGTTACACCAACTGTCAAAGCCTACAGAACTGTGGGAAGAGGTAAACTTCAGGATCACACAGCCAAGGAAAAGTAGGTTGGAACTGCCAAGGGCAGGCAAGACAGGCCGCTGGCTATGCGGTGCAGGCCTCGGCCCCACCATCTGCACCAAACCCTGGAGGTTGGACAGCGGGCCAGAGCAGCACAGCGGTGCTCTTCCTGCCAGGGACCCTGCGCCTGGCCAGGCTGGAGGGTGGAGGTTTGTTCAACATCCACATGCTTGGGATCCGATACTTCTGGTGCACCTGGTCAACTGTGGGAGCCGCGTGCATTTTTCTGTGTGGGCGTGCATACGCATTTAGGTACTAATGATGAAGCATCTCCTTGTGCTTTCATGCCTACATGTCCAGGTGGCGTCTGGCCGTCTCTGAGGGTGTCTGGATGACCGCGGCGTTCTACATCTCACATGCATATTGATTGGTGTGCTTCTCCGTGGGTCTGTGCCTACATCTGTGAATATGTGAGTGTGTGCCTAAGCCGCATGGATGCATCCGTCCGTGGGTATCCGTGGTATAGGTGTGTTTGTGAGAGTTGCGCTATCTCTCTGGCCTCAATGCACTGTGTGTGCATCCCACGTGTGTGTGTGTGTGTGTGGCCCACAAAGACTTGCAGAGGGGCCACTTGTCTAAAGGAGATGGACACAGGCCAACCTGGGAAAGCACAGAGGGAGGGCATGTTCGTGCAGAGGGTCCTCCTGGAGGACTCGGGTAGGAAGGCTCAGGCCAGTGACATCATCTGAGGGGTTCTGCTGAGAAGCAGCCGTTCCCGTGACAGTGCAGGAGAAGGGGTAGCAGGAAGAGAAGGCCCTGGCTTTAGCTGTAACCGGAAGGACCTTGGCTTAAAAAAAAAAAAAAAAAGATCATTTTTATTTTTTAAAATTTTTTTTTAGTTGTAGATGGACACAATATCTTTATTTTTATGCGGTGGTGAGGATCGAACCCGGTGCCTCACGCCTGCCTCAGGCAAGCGCCCAACCGCTGAGCTCCAACCCCAGCCCCAAGAAAGGACCTCGGTTTGATTTGAGAATGGACTTCCTAGTTTAAAAGGAAAAAAAATGATGTCATAAACCACGCATTACCAGTAGCAGGGATCCTCAAAGTGCCCTCCTCTGAAATCATCTTGTGTCCCGTGACAGAATGTCCGCTCCACAAGGACAGGGCTGTTGTTTATCTCATGTCCTTCTGTCCCCAGCGTCTGAGACGGTGTCTGGCTCATGCTAGAGGGCTCCCATGAGGTTTGGGGAACGAGTGGATGACCGAGGTGAGGATGGACAGGCGGCTGTCCCTCCTACGGAGCCTGCTGGGCACAGCCTTACGCATGTGCTCTCCCTTGTACCCTCCAACAGCTCTGGAAGGAAGGGGGCACTGGATAAGGACCCTGAGGCTGGGAGAGGTGAGGTCCCTTGCCTGAGGTTGCATAGGCAGGATGTGGCAGCCTGGCTTGGGGAGAGGCCTGCAGGGGACTCAGGAGAAACGGGGATCAGGCAAGGGCCAGTGGGCACCCTGCCTTTCTGCATGACAGCTCTCCATTCATGCACAGGCCTCTGCTTCCCCTGGTGCCCCCACCTGGAGCCTCCTCACCTGCTTCAGGTACCATCACCGCTCAAGGTCACTGCTCAAGGGCATGGCACGCGGTAACCAGCCCTCCAGCCCAGAGCTACGCAGTGAAAGAATGATGGACAGCTGGAAGTCATAGCCAGGTGGCCTCAACTGGGCCCAGTTGGGCAGGCAGTGGCCCCGCCCATCACTGGGCAGGCAGACCTGCCCTCTTGGGTGCTCCCTGGACTTACATCAGCTGGGTGGACTGGGGCAGCCTCCGGAGGAGAGGAAGAATGCAGCTCATTGTGAGCAAAAGGCCGGGATTCCTTTCCAACCGGCCCCACCCAGAGGCGCCGTCAGACCAGGCTGAGAGCAAGACTGGGTGAGGTGCTGGGGGGGACAAGCTGACCCTCACTGCCCTAGGACGGTCTAACCAGCTCCAGGAACGAGGACCCATGTATTCGTCACCATCTGATCTCGCTGCCGTTAAAATGCATGTGATTTTTTATAATGAGAAAAAAAAAAATGTACCATAAAAATAACTTCTCTCTCGCTTGCCCAATCCAAGGTTATTCTAAGCACTCACTCGTTTCATCCTCACAGTGACTCACCGCGCCGGGGAAGTAGTGTCACCAACCACATTGCAG
This sequence comes from Callospermophilus lateralis, assembly GCF_048772815.1. Classification (NCBI taxonomy): domain Eukaryota; kingdom Metazoa; phylum Chordata; class Mammalia; order Rodentia; family Sciuridae; genus Callospermophilus; species Callospermophilus lateralis. The sequence goes on from NC_135315.1 coordinate 63,382,568, forward strand.
AGGAGGAAACCGAGGCCCCGTGCACTTGCCCACGTTCACCGAGCCAGCCGGTGGGGATCCACGCCCAGCCCAGCATGGACGGGCCCCAGTGCCCTCTTTTCTTAAGCAACACACCAAGTCACATTCAGATTGGTGGTGGACACTGTCGAGGCTCTGGACCCATATGGTAGGGACGAGCAAACACGGGGCTTGGAGGTCAAGCTTCAGCTCTGTTCTACCCTTGCTTGTGACCTTGGGTGAATCACAGTTTCCTCATCTATAAAAAGGAGGAGTAATAATACCCACCAGAGTCCCAACGGGCTTTTAGCAAAGAGAGAGTAAGATGAGGTCCTGGATATAAACTTCAAAGTGCTGTGCATACATCAAGGGCACCATTAACGCTGAGGGTCTGTTTCGCATGGTGTCTGATCCAGGCTTTCCTCCTTGACCGTAAAAGTTCCTTGCACATGAAAAACCATGTAAAAATTACCTGCCTCTCCACAGATCTTAATCAGAATGGACTCCCCCAAAATCTGTAGTGGGCTGGGGGTGTGGTACAGAGCTAGAGTGCTTGTCTAGCATGCATGAGGCTCCAGGTTCAATCCCTAGCACCACTCACACACAGAATTGTGTGTGTGTGTGTGTGTGTGTGTGTGTACAGATAGAGAGATATGGATAACATTTATTGACCAAATGACACAGCACACTGTAGTAGCTACAAGCACAGTTTCCAATTAGTACAAATACCTTACACCTTGGAAAACTATTTGGCAGAGTCTACTGGAGCTAAATTGAGGTACGTCCAGTGATAGCCATTCCACTCCTGAACATTTCACTAAGAGAGACACATGCCTGTAGCCACCAAAACAGTCATTCAGGGGCTGGGGTTGTGGCTCAGAGGTAGAGCTCTCGCCTAGCATGCGTGAGGCACTGGGTTCGATCCTCGGCACCACATAAATATAAAATAAAGATATTGTGTCCACCTATAACTAAAAAATAAATATTAAAAGAATAACAGTCCTTCAAAACTGCAGCCGCTTTATGTGTAATAAGAACAGAAATAGAGGGGTGGGTGAACAAACTGTACATGCGTGATACATTCACACACACTCACCTCAGCATTGAAAAATCAATGCCAATTAACTGATTCAACAGGGGTGAAGCTTAGTCATTGAGCTGCACCCTGCAGATTGATGCTCTTTACGCATGGAATTGTTGCATCGTTGTTAAAAACGAATAAATCCAGGAAGACCCAGTATGGGTTCTGGAATCCAATTGAAATCTCGATTCCTGCTGCTCCTGATCCTGAAGACCTTGGTTATTCTGCTTCTCTGTGTAGACAGGCATGAACTTGGAAATCGTAGCACTTCTAGAATAACAGTGGGATTGTCAAGAGGACCAATGGAGCATCTAGCACCTAGTGCAGTGCCGGACACACAGGAAATATTCGACACTCGGTAGCTCTTATCAATAATGCAGGGTTTACATCTCAAGCCATGAGACACACTTATTCCACCAATATTTACCAACCACTCCATATGCCAGACACTGGGATGGGCTCTGGAGATAAAGCAGACCTGGCTCCTTTTGCCAGGGGAATTGACACTCTTGCTCAGTCAACAGACGTGACTTGTCCACAGCTACGTAGCTGATAAATGTGGAGTGGATGCTCTTACTTCCCTTGGTCGGTCCCCTGGGGGGCATGCCAAATGTCCCTATGACCAGTAGCTCCCTGTGCCTGTCACCTCCAGAGGGGCAGATGGGAGGTCCTGGGAGTTAATATCAGCGAGGAATGTAAATTCCGGGCCTCTCTGGGACAACAGAGGCGTGTTCCACCATGCCTTTAGGATCCGGCCCACGGCTCTCACCAATGCACATTGTTTCGTTTCCCTCCCTCCCCTGTCGAATTCCTTACAGCCCACTGGTGCTTCCTAGGATGATTCCACCTGCCCCCCCACCTTTTGAAACCTCACTTTGCCCCCATGGCCAGTTGTATAGTCTGCTTTGAGGGGGGCACCTCAGCTATCGATCTAGCTTGGGGAAAACAGCTGGACACAAATCCTGCGATCCTGCTGTGTCTCAGGTCAGTGCTGCAATTGAGCAGGGGGTCTTGCTGTGGTCTCAGCTGTACCCTGGTTCTCCAGGCTGCCCCAGGCTGCCCCTGCCGATCCTGAGTCCCTCAGGCAGCCACACCTTGGGGAGGAGGGCCAGTCGGGGAGATGAGACCTGCTCAGGATGTGGGGGCCATGGAGTCAGGAGTTCCCCCACGTAGGTCTTGTCAAGAGACCCCCCAAGGAAAGACGATGCTACGGACGTCTCGGCTGCCTCTCGGTCACGGGCACCCCAGATTTGCAGCTGTGCCCTCACGGGTCTCTAGCCCCCTCCCAACCTGCCTCTGGACAGCAGGCTGAAGCCTTGAGCCGAGTGGCCCTCTGGCTGAGTCCAATCAGGCATCTGGGAGGTGGGTTTCAGAGCCCCCACCCCCAGAAAAGAGGGAGAGGTTAACAGCCTGGATTCAATGACCACGGATGCTCTCGAATCCCTTCTTCTTCCCCCACGACCCTCCAAAGTGCCCCGATGACCTGGGAGATGGCGTTTTTTTACAGAGATCCAGTTCAGGTGAGGTCTCTGCGGTGGGTTCTCATCCAACAGGACGGAAGGGGACGTTGGGACACAGAGTCAACACAGAGAGGGAAGACAAGGTGAAGAGACCGGGAGAGGGCTACCTACAAGCCAAGGAGATTCTCATCATTTAGCTGTGTCACCGTCGCCAGGATCTAAGCGTCAAACAGTTTCTTCACCCCAAAAGGAAATCCTGGGTCATTAGTGAGCCGCTCCCCGCCCCCTCTGGACCCCTGGCTCCCGCTGACACTCCTGTGGCTCTGTGATGGCGGCGTGGATTGGCCTTCTTCTGGACATTTCCTGCCAATGGAGTCACACGGCATGTGGCCCTCTGTGTCTGGTTCTTTCAGTTCATGTTTCCCAGGCTGATTCACGAGGTAGCGGGTCAGGACACCATTCCTTTTGCGGCTGCGTCACAGTCCCTTGTATTGATACAGCACATTTTTGATCCATTCATCAGTTGCTGCATCACGTGATTTTATTTTAAAATGAGGACTTGAAGCATGACAAATATCCACATGGGTTGAATCTAAGCGCTGAGAACACGGATATTTGTTAAGTGGATATTTCTTTACACTTTTCTGTATGCTTGAAAGATTTCACTTTTTTTTTTTTTTTTTTTTTTTTATTACTGAGGTTTATGCTTTGCCACTGAGCTATACCACCAGCCCTTTTTATATGATTTTTTGGGTTTTTTTTTGGAGACAGGCTTTCACTAAATTGCTGAGGGTCTCAGGGAGTTGCTGAGGCTGGTCTCAAACTTGCAAAACTCCTGCCTCAGCCTCCCAAGTCACTGGGGTTGCAGGCATATGCCACCATGCATGTAGAAGTTTCTACCATGTTTAATGTTTTTTTTTTTTTTTTTTTTAAATATTTTTTAGTTGTAAATGGACTTTTATTTTGTTGATTTCTATGTGGTGCTGAGGATCAAACCCAGGGCCTCACACGTGCTAGGCGAGCGCTCTACCGCTGAGCCACAACCCCAGCCCCAATGTTTAATAATTATATTTTAAAATATATATATATTGAAGGAGATAGAGAATCAGTCTCCAGCCATGAAAGGAAGATAAGAAGTTGCTGGGGCTGGGGATATGGCTCAAGTGGTAGCGCGCTCGCCTGGCATGCGTGCGGCCCGGGTTCGATCCTCAGCACCATGTACAAACAAAGATGTTGTGTCCGCCAAATACTAAAGAATAAATATTAAAATTCTCTCTCTCTCTCTCTCTCTCTCTCTCTCTCTCTCTCCCCCTCTCTCTCACTCTTTCTTTAAAAAAAAAAGAAAAAAAAGTTGCTGACATACTAAAGGAAAAGATGGTCTAGTGTTAAAGAAAGAAAAAGGACTTTGGACTCTTCCAACTTCCTGTTCCCCTGCGGACTGGCGTGCTGGGGACAGGGATGCCACTTAAGTCTCAGTCTATAGGCTGTGATCTGTGTCTTTGCATTTTTTGGCTACCTTCCTGCCAGGGTCTGTGCTCAGGGAAGGTGTGACATTTTTTTTTTTCAAAGAGTAGGAAGGGACTATCCAGGCTCCCCGGACCCTACCTGGATCCGTGACCCCCGTGTAGCCCACCTGCAGGACCACCCCAGGCTGACTCCGGTGATCTGCCACGTGCATCCCTGAAGAGTTCACTCCCTCCTGACACCGTCATCCCTCAGCTGCCCACAGGCATCGGTGGCCTGGGTTACCTCCCACGTGGGTGGCGTGACCCAGGGTGAAGGGACTGTGGTGTGGTCTAACCCATTCCCACTGCCGATTCATCTGACCGACCTGGGCCTGGCACCGGCTCTGAGCTTCACCTTGTGCTTCATCCTCCCACAGTACCAAGAGGAGGGCTGTCATCACCCCTGTGGGAAGGCGGGGCTCAGAGAAGCAAAGCGCTGGCCAGAGGTATCCCCCCACCGCCGCCATCGCCAGGACCTGAGTTCCTTCTACAGGTGTTCAGACCCTCCTCATTAACTCACATCACCCAGCTGCCGACCCAAGGCCTGGGACCAGGCGGCTTGTCTTGGACAGGGACGCGCCCAAGCTCCTCTGACCATGGAGCCCTACTTCCCTGATCCGTGAAGGCAAACCGAAGGGCACATCTGGGGTAATGCAGCTGTGGGTCTCCCCAGCCAGCTGGGCCCATTGGTCCTCTTGTTTATAGAAGCTCCTGTGTGTGTGTGTGTGTGTGTGTGTGTGTGTGTGGCCAGGCATCAACACAAAGGTGTCTAAGTTTTCCTAAGGCCCTATGGACACCGTCTTACTTGCAATCACAGCAGGGAAATCTACATTTGTCACTACTTAAGAGGATGACATAACTCACAAGAAATAGCATTGTAATGGAGTTTTTTGGGGGGAGCTGTGGCTGAATGCAAATTGAGGACGTTGAGGAGGTGGGAGAGGAGTGGACTTGCTCCGTCCTCCTGGACCTCCGCCTTCCCCCACAAGGCCCTTGCTGAGCTGAGCAACTTGTCTCATCTGCATGGCATGGTGTGGGGGTGGAAGGGGACTCCCTCAGAGAGAGGGCACAATGGTGCTTCTCAGGATGGAAATTAGGAAGGAACCAAGATGGGGGGGGGGCGTGGGGGGTGGAGAGGAGGGCAGACCCAGTCTCCCTTCCTACAAGACGGGCATTCTTTCCTCGAAGCCTGGTAAAGTAAGGCGGTGTGGCTTCCCTGCTGCAGTCGGTGGGTGCCGGTGGCATTGTTGAGATTCCAGGAAGGGCTGGCTGGCACTCCTGCCACCTGTGACCTCAGAGCAGCTGTTTCCCCACCCCCCCCCCACCGCCACCACCGCCACCACCGCCCTGCTGCACCCCTAGGGCCCTGAGCTATGTGCTGCTGCTGAGTGGGCCCCTCCCACTTCCATCTGAGACCCAAGAATGTTGTCATCTGGCCACCCACGGCCTTATCAGCCTGGCCTTTCTCGGCCTTATCAGCCTGGCCTTTCTCGGGGTGGCTGGGACAAAGGGTGTGGGCGTTCTTGGGACTCCAGGGGATTCTGGGAATGCCTCTCTGCTCCCCCCAGATCACCATCTGTCTTTGGAGTCGGACAGAATCCTCGTCCGCCAGTTTGCTGAAAGGGGACACTGAGGGCCGGCGGAGGGGAGAGACTGACGATTTCCTTAGTGTGAATCGGACCCCTACTTACCATTTCGGTTGTCACAGACTCCCGGGACAATGGGAAGAAAGTTCTAGATCATCCCTCAAATGCCCAGGCCTGGGGCATCGGGGCACACAGGGTGGATTGGGGAGGCAGCGATTTGTCCAGGGTCCTCAGCCCTGGCTACCCGGCCCCCCTGCAGCGGGCAAGATCTTCTGACTTTTCCAGAGAAGGCCAACCTTCCCCTTTCTGTGGGAGAACCTCGGATTTTCAAATGTGGGTGATGAATGAAAACCTTAGCCATAGACACTGAATTCTATCAGCCCAAGTGAAGCACATCGGTCGGCCAGGTGCAGGCTGAGGCCCATCAGGTTGGGACACTGGCCTTCAACCCTGTCCCTAGGAAAGGACACACACACACACACCATACCCCGAGCCTGGGAAACCCTGGTCCCTGGGGCACCGGCTTGAGGTGGGCAAGCAGTGGGTAAGGAGTCACCGACCCAGGATTAAGCCTCTGCTGGCCCAGGCTTGCCGGAAAGAACACCCCAGATCCTCTCATTCCTTTTCAGGAACCCGGAGCGGTTAAACAAGTTGTCCAGGTAGCCATCAAGGAAGCCGGGAGGAGGGGGGGGAGGTCAGAGTGGTGGGTCAGAGGTCAGATCTTTACTTGGTGTGTGTGTGTGTGTGTGTGTGTGTGTGTGTGTGTGTGTTAGTTACTGGGTCCTGGGGATTGAGCCCAAGGGCATTCTACATACGGAGCACGTCCCCGTCTGTATTTTGAAACAGAGTATCTCACTAAATTGCCCAGGCTGGCCTCAAAGTTGTGATCCTCCGGCTTCAGCCTCCCGGGTCCCCTGGGATCCACAGGCCTGCAACCCACCCCCGTCCAGCTTTTAGATCACTTTTAAAACCTACCGCCATGGAGATGCTATGCAAGTCGTGGGTCTGCTGTATTGTTTAGGAAATGATGACAAAAAAGAGTCTAGACATGTTCCGCACAGATGAAAAAAAAAAAAAAAAATCTTTTTTCTTGGAATATTTTCATTCTGAAGTTGGTTGAAACCGAGGACGGGGAGAACCTGGCGGGACAGGGTTAGGGACAGGGGCTCAGAGAGGAGTCTAGACACTCGGTCTTAAGAGAGGAGTGAGCCCACCCAACAGAGAGCCATGGTTGGGGCTGGAGGACTGGCAATGTAGCTCAATGGTGTCTGCCTAGCTTGGGGGGGGGGTTCAGTGGGACTGCTCTATGTGGTGAGAAATCCCCTTCCCTGTTCTGTTTCCCCGTTCTCCTCCCCAAAATTCCTTAACCCGCAGACCAGGGCAGGGTGTGGGGGGGTGGGCAGAGAGCAGTCCGGTTATCGGCTGTGTCCCTCTGCACTCTCAGACCTCGTGACCTCCAGGCCGCTCCTGGCCACCACCACCCCCACCCCCATTCTCAGCCTCATCTCCTCAAGTGTCAAGTGGGAGAAGACATCGGTCACCAATGTCAGCTGGGTTGGGGCTCCTTCCTGCCCCTCCCCCTCCCCCAGGCACCTTGCAAAAAGAGTCGCCACCGCCGCCTGGTGCTTGGTCCGCCTTCCTCTGTCCCCATCACGAAGTCCTGGCTGCACGGGGCTCTGTTCGAACCCCCCCAACCCAACAGCTCACCAAGTGGGATAGGGGGCAAACACACCCCCCCCCTTGTCACTCTCACACAGATTTATACGCTAAAAAAAAAAAAAAAAAAAGTCGATCCCATAGAATCGGAGCTGCCAGACCCGGGACTGGCGAAGGGGCTGGTTCACGGGCCCAGGGGGGAGAGGTCGGACAGGTGAGACCAACTCCTAAGGTTCTATAAACGGGACAGGGTAACTGCAGTCACAGCAGTGGGTCGCAGATTTCAAAATAACCAGGAGATTTTTCAGCGTCCCCCACCCAAAGAACTGATCAACGTGATGATTCCCAAGGGCACACCCATGTTGAAATGTCCCACGTCCCTCAGCAGAATATATGATGAGGTGTCAATTGAAAAAAAAAAAAAAAAACTAAAGAAAGGTCCCGTCCGGTCACTTCCTAGCTGAATCCTGCTCCCCATCATGGCTCCTTGGTACACCCCAAACCACACTCAGGTGGCCTCTTTACAGCTACTTGGTCTCTGGCCAGCACCCCGCCCCCCTCGCCCACCCCTTGCCTCATCTTTCTTCTGTCCACCCCAGGTCTGCATCCCAAGTCTTGCATCGGGCGCGCTCACATATTCAGCGACTCCAGATGAATTCCGGAATGCAGCTTGGATTCTCCCAAGAGCCCAGGGACTCTGAGCCCCCCCCCCTCCCTCCACAGAGTGGGACCTGGAGCAGATCTGGAAGGAGCCCTGTCCAGGGAAGGGGCCCTGGGTTGGAAAAACCACCCTAGGGCCCTTGTCTGACACCATCGGCCCCTGAGCCAGGATTGTGGTCCCCCCCCCCTCCGCCCCGTGGCTCTATACTGGCTGGACAGGTTCCACAAAAGCCGGTTTGGCAGGATTGCTATGGACGGTGCTCAGCTCTGCTGCAGAATGGGCCTGTCCTGACACCTGTGGCCCGGTTACCTGGTGCCAGGCCTGCTCTGGGCTTCTGAGGTCTAGCTGAGCATCTCCCTAGCTCTGTCTGCAAAAAAAAAAACAACCCACACCCGAATGTCCCCCATTTATCCAACAACTCACGCCAGGTATCTATTTACCAGGTGGAGATGCTCTGCCTGGGGCTGAGGGTCCCCTGGTAAGCGGGAAGAACCGGCTTCCAGGCTTTTGTGAAGGTCACCTACAGGACTAGGAGTTGACCTTGAGAGGCTGGAGCCTGGGAGTGGAAGACAGACCTAGGTATCCTGGGAGGGTTCTGCTGTAGTCCAGGTTCCCCTAGAGGATCTGGGGGCAGGTGGCTTTTGGAGAGAGATTCAGAAATCAGTTCTGAGTGAGGTGGGGAGGTGAGATGGGGAAGGGGAGACAGGCTGCATCAGGGAGCAGGCCAAAGCTGGGGGCACCAGCAAAGCCTTTCGGAGGACATTCCCCCTACCTAGAATACTCCTCGTCCAGTTGTTTGCATTTTTACCTGGTCTCCGTCAGATGATGGGCTCCCTGGATAAGGAAATAGGGGAGGCTAGAAGAAAATGTGTGTGTGTGGGTGTGGGGGGGGGTCCCAGCTGGAAGAAGAAGACCCCAACTCAGAACCTTCTCCTTGGAACCTTGACTTGGTGAGGGAGGGCAAACACACTGAGATTCCTGAGACCTCTGAAGTCAACTCTTGAGTTCAGGCAAGATGAAACAAGCAAGGAAGATATAGATTCGCCCACAGGATCCAGAGAATAATAAGCAAAGGAAGCATCAGGGGTTGGAAAGGACATGAGATTTAGGTAACCAAACTAGTATGTTTAGCCCTCGGGAGAGATGAATTTCCTGTTTCCATTCTTAAGTCACTCCTCGTCAGATTCCCATTTCCTTAATATGTAAAGAGTTCCTACAAGTCAATAAGAAATAAATGTCAACAACATAAAAAATGAGGATGAATACAGAGAGAACAATAAATAAAAAAAATGGCTCTTACGTTTATGAAAAGATGTTTAGTCTTATTTATAATCAGAAATAGTGCAAATCGAAACTACCATCCTAGACCATTTTTCACCTATCAGATGGGCCATGATCCAAAACTGTGATAACACTGTTTTGGTGTGGGCGTGGGAGACAAGCACTCTCAAACAAAACTGGTGGGAGTGTAAACTGGCACAGCTGCTATCAGGATCTTTTTTTTTTTTTTTTTTTTAATGCACATGACTTTTCACCTAAAAACTTACTCCTAAGAATCTATCCTAAGTGAACACTTGCATATGTATCAATGGCTCATCAGTGCAAGGATATTTATCCCTAGTATGATCTTCTTGTAATAGCAACAGAATGGAAAAAATGCAAATAGCCATCCATAGAGGTTGGTGAGCTTCATGATAATATATTCAATGAACAAACTCCGTAGCTGTTGGGGAAAAATAAAAAAAATGAGGCAGGTTTATATTCTTCAGCCCGGAGTGATCTAAATCAACTATTAAGCGAAAAGAGCCAGGTTGAAGGACAGAAGGTTAAATATGCATGCATATTTGTAAAAGCCTTAAGTTTCTTGTCTCTTAATTCAGAGGACTCACCATTGACTTCTGTTGTTGTCTGCTAACTGGCCTGAAGGTGCTTCGACTTCCAACTGTCCACAGAGGTGACTCTTCCAAGGAGGATTGTCCAGCCTCCTGGAGGCCAGTTGCCCCTTTCTGCTGAGGTGAGAGTGCTGTGCCTTCCCAGGGTGGCCCTTCGTTGATGACGAACAGGTGACAGGGTTCTTCCCTGCTATGGGAAACGCCTGTCCGGCTCTGCATCCCAAGCCCACTGCTGGGACGTTTGGTCTTGCAGGATCCAGATCGTCCAGAGACCTAGCGGGATTGGGTGGATGGCGGGCTCATCTGCACTAGAGAGACCAGACGGTGCGGTGCAATCCTGTTCTCCTCCATTCCCCACGGGTCACCAGAGCTCAGGACTCCACCCCTGGACCTCTGAGGATGTGTGTCCTGATACCTTGGACCAGGGAGTTGGCTCAAGGGAGGAAGGAGGATTCTTGGAATCCAACCCCCAATGAGGGTGGCTAGAAACAACCATACTGTACAAGGAAATATGCCTGTGGATCAGCTGAGGAGGGCCCACTCGGGCCACCTGAACGTGAGCCCCGTGCTCACATCATAGCCTATGACTTTCAAATGTGTGTGGCCACGGGAACCACCCACCACCCAGGAGGAAGGCGATGGAGGGGCATTCAGACCAGGGTCCGTGGCCTCCACTCAGGTGGCTAAGTGGATGCCTGGTGTGCAGTTTTACCCAGGTGTATGACCAGGTGAACAAGGTCAAGGTCTTGGCAGCTCCAGGATTTTAAAAGGGGCCCGGATAATAACCAAGGCGTCCTGAAGCTTCAGCACCGACAGCTTCGTGGGAAATCGGTCTCTGAGCAGGATACCTTGGAGAGGATTGAAGCCCCTGCTGGGGAAGGGGCCACCATGTCTTCGATACAACCCCAGTTTTTTTTTTTGTTTTTTTTTTGCTTCTTGGTCTTCCCTTTCTACCTGATCGTGGTGATGGATCAATCAAGAAGCCTTCGTTCACTGGAACAGCATTCTAGAAGTTTCCGTAGTCCGTTGGAACAGCATTCTAGAAGGTTCCGTAGCCCAAGAAGCTAGGACCGGGTACATCAAGGGCAAAGGGAGAAGTCAAGGTTGTTGACTACTTTATCAATAATAAATATCGCAAGACGGTAAGCTTCGGAAGGGCAAGGACTATGTCTGATTCCCTTCTGCCTCCCCGACCTGGATGAGCACCTGGCATGCGACGGGCCTCCCGGAGTGTCGTCGCTTCAAGGGATGGAGGAGAGGGATTGTTTGTGGAGACCTGCGTGGAAGCATCATCCTTTGTGTGGATTATCTGGTTTCGTTTTCCAATGAGCTCAACTGAATGCGTCGGTCAGCTCAGCGGTCACTGTGACAAACCACGCGAGAAAAATCAGCTTATAAAGGAAAAAGGTTTACTCTGGCTCGCGGTTTTGAGCCGTCTGGCCTTTGTTGCTCTGGGCCTGGGGTGTGAGGGAGCGCATCATGGTAGGGAGGGTGCAGGGGTAGCCAAATGGCTCACCTCTGGCAGGGAAATGAAAGAAAGGAAGAGGAAGCAGCTAAGGTCCCACAGGCTCCTTCAAGGACACACTCACAATGACCGGAAGACCTCCATCTCGTCCTCCTCGCCTCTCAAGAGCACCAGGGGCCGGGGACGGAGCCTTCACCAGGTGGACCTCTGGGGAGCACTTATCTAAACTGTAGCCTGAAGGCTCAGAAAGGAGTCTGCACTTGTCCAGGGTCCCAAGGAAATGAGAGGCTGCGAGGTGAACCCTACAGGACGGTCAGACTCAGGATTTCTTTTGTAAAGACGGAAAGTGACGTGGTATTCGGGGAAGGGACAGAGAGAGAGAGGAAGGAAGGGGTCGTTCCTCTTCAAAGGAATGCCCGTCCTCAGTTCCTGAAGAATCTTCTGTGTTTATGTCTGTGGAGGCCACTTCCAAACACCCCAGAGGGCAAAACGGCCTTCCCCAGACCCAGGGCTGTCCTCAGAGCCACCAAGAGGCCGCCTGTCCATCCCTCTGCAGGGCAGGTCACCAAAGCCGCCACCTTAGAGGGCCCCTGAAATGTCCACGCCTCAATTGGAAATAGAAAATAAAGCAACTTGTGTTCTTTATAGATGTTTTAAGACCACAGAAGAAGGTAACAGAAAGATTAAAAAAAAAAATCACCGACACACTTTCCACTGTTTAATTTTATTTTTATTTATTTTTTTAGTCATAGGTGGACACGATGTCTTTATTTTACTTTATGGGGTGCTGAGGATCGAACCCAGTGCCTCGCGCATGCCAGGCACGCTCTCTGCCTCTGAGCCACAAACCCAGCTCCTCCCTACCATTTTATTTTATTATTTTTTTTAATATATATTTTTTAGTTGGACACGATATCTTTATTTATTTACTTTGATGGGGTGCTGAGGATCGAACCCAGGGCCTCGCAGGTGCTAGGCAAGCGCTCTGCCACTGAGCCCCAACCCCAGCCTCCTCATTTTCCCTCTCTCTATTAACATAAAATAAATGTACGTGTGGGGCACAGTGCTATATGATGCAATAGGTGCCTACAAGGGGTAATGCTCAGACGGCAATCAGCATTTCCATTCTCCTTAAACACTGATGATTTCATTGTGTTGGTGGGGGGGCCTTCAAACTCCTCTCTTGTAGTTCTTCATGAAATAGAGAATATCTGGTGAACCTCAGTCCCCCTCCTGGGCAGTAGAACATTAGCGCCTCTCCCTCCTATGGAAGCTTGAACTCGGGGATCCTCAACCACTGAGCCACCTCCTCAGTCCTATTTTGTAATTTATTTAGAGACAGAATCTCACTGAGTTGCTTAGTGCCTCGTTTTTTGCTGAGGCTGGCTTTGAACTTGCGATCCTCCTGTCTCAGCCTCCCCCAGACCCTGGGATGACAGGTGTGGGCCACTGTACCCGGCTTTATCTTTTTTTTTTTTTTTTTTTTTTAATATTTTTTAGTCATAGATGGACACAGTACCTTTATTTTATTTGTTTATTTATATGTGGTGCTGAGGATTGAACCTGGGCCACAACCTTAACCCATTCTTTTCTTTCTTTCTTTCTTTCTTTTTTTTAAAGAGAGAGACAGAGAGTGAGAGAGGGAGGGAGAGAGAGAGAATTTTTTAATATTTATCTTTTAGTATTCGGCGGACACAACATCTTTGTTGGTATGTGGTGCTGAGGATCGAACCCGGGCCGCACGCATGCCAGGCGAGCGCGCCACCGCTTGAGCCACATCCCCAGCCCCCACTTCCTTTCTAAAAGAAAGTTTCCATTTTAAAAGTCTAAATCTTGAAGGTAATCCATGCATCACTGCAACCATCATAAGTCATCATTGGCTGGGGACATTTAAGGAATGCTAAACTGAGTTTAAGAACTTGGCGGGGGGAAAAGACAGGGAGAGGCCACTTAGAGATCGTTCCTTACAAGGGCACACGTTTACCTATACAGTGGGCACCTGGGCCAAGTGGCCAAAGTTCGCATCACCTAGGAGGGGGCCAAACTGAGTTTGTGGGACTCTTGAGAAAAGGCACAAAAGGATTCAACCTCACTTCTGCGATGATCCAAAAAATGCAGAGCATGAATCTGATCACAAAGAAATGTCAGACAAACCCAAAGGGCAAGGTGTTCCACAGGACGGCTATCTACACTGGAGAAAAGATCATGACGAACAAAGAAACGGTGAGGGATGGTTCCAGATAAAAGAAACATTATGCAAAGAGCAGGGAGTAGAGCAAGACCAGACAGGTGGAGGCCAAAGGCCACGCAGGGGCCTGGCTTGGATCAGGGATCAGAAAACAAAAAAATTGTTATAAAGGGACGTTATTGGGTCATCTGGCAAAGTTCACAACTGGACTGTATTCTAGACCCATCTTTGCTATTCTGAAATCATGCCGCGATTAGGAGAGTGCCCTTGAACTAGAAGGTCACACGGAAGTTAATTGAGGGGAAAGGTCTGCAATTTACTCTCCAATGGCTCAGAAAAAAAAATAATTTTATATGCACGTAGATCTGTTATATTATTATGTGTAATTATGACATAATCATGCATAATGTATGGCACGTAATATATTATTATTGCATGTATGATCACAAAGAGTGGGGGAGAAAAAGAAATGAGACAGGTCCCATGGGATGGTGACAGGACTTAACACAGGCACCTAGAACAGTACTTAGGGACTAAGAACAGTACTTAGGGACTAAGAACAGTACTTAGGACTAAGTACTCAGCAGATACCACTGTCATTCGGACATTAGGGAATGCCCTCGGAGCTGCTGAGATCTCTCTCTGGTATGTGCAGGGGTTGTTTTTTTAAAATGTTCTCTTCTGAAATAATTTTCAGGAAATATTTCTCTTCTGCAAGAGAAAATCTGCAAGAATGAAAGATTCTTCCATGTGTCCTTCACCTGGATTCACCCATTTCAGACTCAGGAAGGAAGCTCAGTAACAAACAGGACCAAGGGTCACTTTCCCTAATGGTGGTTGTGACGATGGATGTGGGTTTATGCTTACAGCACCCGGCAGAAGGGGCGCCCAGCACCCCGGCAGCGCCACATAGCCCTTGGATCCTTGGATTCCAGTTCTTCTCTGTTCTGGCTGTATCCCCTTTGCATCCCATGGGACCTGTCTCATGGGATGGTGATAGGACTTAACACAGGTACCTAGAACAGTACTTAGGACTAAGAACAGTACCTAGGACTAAGAACAGTACTTAGGACTAAGAACAGTACCTAGGACTAAGAACAGTACTTAGGACTAAGAACAGTACTTAGGACTAAGTACTCAGTAGATACTACTGTTATTCGGACATTAGCCAGAGGCGGAGCCGGTGGAGGTGAGAAGGTAAGTGACCGTCACCTCCAGCAAGGCCGACTGGGAGGAGAGCCAGGTGGACCCCTACTCAAGACACCAGCACTCAGAACATGGCGTGTGTTTCCTGAGCCATGTCAGGAAAGGAATATCTACCACTTGGGACATCCTCTGAGCCATAAAGATAGGCCTGGTTGGCTCCAGACGAAACTCCAAGTTCCTCCCGAGGAGGATTTTGCAACTTGCTTTGAGAAATCCTTCCCGGGTTGTCCAGTTTCCAGTCGGGAAGGACAGTGTGTGTGTGTGTGTGTGTGTGTGTGTGTGTGTGTGTGTGAGTGTGTGTGGTGCTGGGGATAAGAACACGGTAGGCCATCTTTCCACCGCTGGGCCACATCCTCAGCCCCTTTTTATTTTGATTTTAATTCAGGGGCCTAACTTGCCTGATTTCCTCTCCTCCTGCCTCGATTCTCTGAGTAGCTGGGATTACACAGGTGACTGCCACCACCCCACCTAGGATCAGGAAGTCCTTCTTGAGAGCTAACCTCATCCCTTCCTGCTTTACCCAGGTTCGTTCCACCCTCCTCACACCTAGGCAGGGACTGTACCCCCCAAGGAGAGCCCTCCGAGGGTTTGCTCCCGGGGGACGGGGACGGGGAGAGGGGTGGTGGTGCAGGAGGGACTCTCACCCCAGAGCCCAGGTGAGGTCCTGAGAGGGTGAGGCTGGGCTCACTCCGCCTCAGCCCACACCCTGTTTCCATTCCTTTCTGGTGACTCAACAGGGGAGGGCCGGGTGCCCCTCACCCCGTCTTCTCTGCCTTGAGTCACCCCCCCCCCCAAATTTGGGACCAGAGCAGAGTCTGCCTCTGCTGTTCCCTGCTCTTGGCATGGAGACAACCCCACCCACTGCCTCTCACCAAGCTCAGCTTCCCTTAGTCGAAGCCCTTTCCATGTTTAAAAACCACGCTGGGGGGTGGGGGTGGGTGGATGCAGCTGGGGATCGGCCTGGCACCACTTAGAGACTTAGAAGTTGGGGGCAGAGGTGCATGGAAAAGGGTCAGGCATTCAAGAGCAACGAAGGCCTGGTTGACACCGTTCTCTACCAACTGGAGACACACATATTCTTCAACGGTAGAACTCGGCCGTTGTGGTATAGTCACACCACGGAGTACTATACAGCCAGGAAAAAAAGACACGACTCTTCCTTCACGCCATCTCTTCCGTGTATCTCCAAGACAACGTGGGGTTAAGATGATTCAGACGCAGAAGGGCACAATACTCCATGACTCCCATTTACATGGAGCTAAAATACAGGCGAAAAACTAATCTGTGGAGGTGGATGCCGGGGTCATGGTGGCCTCCAGGTCCAGGTGCAAGACAGGACTGATGAGTGGGAGGAGGTCCCCCCTGGGAGCTTACCACAGTGCTGAAAATGTTCTATGTCTTCCCCTGGGGTGTGGCTACAGAGAGGTGCTCATTTAGGAAAAAAAAAAAAGACATTAAGCTGTACAACTTCCTTGTTGTACTTTGTTATAAATTTTATCTCCATTTAAAAAAAAGGAAAGAGGCCAGATTCTGTAGCAGGTGCCTGTAGCCCCGAGTACTTGGTTAGTGGAGGCAAAGAGGATCCCTGGAGCCCAGGAGTTCAAGGCCAGACTGGGCCACAGGGCTCTTGATTCTTGGGCTTCTCCCGGAGGCTCATGAGCAGCATGTCATTCAGCCCTCGGGGTACCTCCATGGACCTAGAACTGTTTGTACCAGGAAAGCCCACACCGCGGTCCGGGTGAGTCAGGAGGCCTGGGTCAGGGCCTTGGAATGCACATTCTCGACATATCCACAGGGCCTTGCGGGGGCTTGCAGGGCCAAGGACCTTGCGTTAGGACAGAAGGGAGACTGGGGTTGGGGATCAAGTCCCAGCGCTTTCCTTCTGACTCCTGCCAACCTCCTCTTCGTCTTTGACAGCCCGGGGCCTCCTACCTTTTCTTTCTTATTTTTATTATTATCATCGTTATTATTATCATCTTTTGGTGGGACTGCGGATTGGGCCCAGGGGTGCTCTACCCCTGAGCGGCACCCCCCAGTCCTTTTTTACTTTCTATTTTGAGAAAGGGTCTTGATAAATCACGGAGGCTGGCCTTGAACCGGCGGTCCTCCTACCCCAGCCTCCCCGAGTCGCCGGATTACACTTCGCCCAGCTCATTCTTTGCGTCTCTCTATAATCTCCAGCTCATCTGTTTCTAAAATGGCCCTTTGGCCCCAGCCAGCCTGCGTTCCCCACCACCTACGAGTGTGCCCCACACCTAGTAGATGCTTCCCACAGACTCCCCCCAGGGTGGACTCCCAAACACAACGGGCAATCACACGGGTGGCGTGGAGACTTGAGCCAACTGGAGAGGAGATGGGAAAATTTTTGAGGCCATCCGCTCCCTCTGTGTCCCCTGCGGCCAGCCCGGAGGCCGGGAGAGCGTTCTCCCAATAGCCTGAGGTTTATAAAAGAACCACACGGTCCCCCTGCGGCTGATTCTGTGCTTCTCTGGACTCCCTGGGCCCTGGTGGCTTGTGTTGAGTCTGGCCTGCAGGTGGACGTCCTGCTGCCAGGGCTCAGAAGTGAGCAGTGAATGGACCGCTGGGACGCTGACATTGGCTGGGGTCACAGGGGGACCGACACGGGGGAGTTTGGTCAGAGAGGGCAGGAAGGAGACGTCAACAGGAACAGAACCGGAGGAAAGCCATAGATCATTCTGGATCTCTCTAGAATTATCTGGATAACTAACTGGACCAGACCTGGACCCTGGGATTGGGCCAGGCTGGGCCAAGAGTGCTGAAAGGCAGGTGAGCCGGTGGTTCCTAAGAAGGACCAGTGCCGTAGACAGATTCGTGGGCTATAACAGAACACCCGAGGCAGGATACTTTATAAAGAAAAAAAAAAAAAGATTGATTTCTTCTAGTCCCAGAGGTGGGAGGAAAGGAGGCGGATACAAAATGTCAAGGCACAGTGCTCTGTACCCCCCCAGGTGGGCACCAGAATTTCCAGGGGTGTGGGGAAGAGTCCTGTGGGCGAGAGCATCCTTGGGACCCCATCTACCAACTGACAGAACAGCTGCCCGTGCCCAGGAGTATGGATCTACTCGAAGGCGTGCAGAAAAGTGAACAGGGTTTTTTTTTCCGTCTCAGTCTCGTGTGTGATTGTGGAAAAAAAAAATGGTAAGAATTCAAATTTCCTGTCCAAAAGAGCTTCATGGCAGCATGTTCACCATATGGAAAAAGAGGACAAAACCCCACACAGTGGCTATGTCTGGCAAGTGTATGGCGAACCTCACGGAAAAGGGTTTTGAAGGATAAAAAGGCAAGAGCCGGGGCTGGGGTTGAGGCTCAGCGGTAGAGCGCTCGCCTAGCGCGTGCGAGGGCCCTGGGTTCGAATCCTCAGCACCACGTAAAAATGAATAAATAAAATAAAAGGATTGTGTTCGACTACGACTAAAAAATAAATATTGAAAAGAAAAGAAAAGAAAAAAAAAAGTCAAGAGGTAGAAGAATATGTGGGGCGTTGTTCTGGTTTGGAGGTGTCCCCTGAAGTCCATGTGTTGGGAACTTAACCCCTACAGCAGCAGGTTGGGAGGTGACACTTTTTCTCCTCTCTGGGTCTCTCTCCAGCACCCTCCACCTTCTGCAATGTGGGCCCTTGCTGGATCTTGGACTTCCTGACCTCCAGAACCTAGAAGAAATCAATTTTCTGTTGTTCATAAATTCTCCAGTCTCAGGTATTCTGTCATAGCAACGCCAAACAACCTAAGACAAGCATGATTTTTTTTTCATGTATTTAAAACACAGAAAACAATTCTATGTACTTTCTTTTTATTTTTTTTAAATTTGTTTTAATTACAATTCTATATACTCCCTATGGAGTCGATTCTATATTTGAGCCTGGTGCACAGACTGAGGGTCCCCTACGGAACGGTTGGTCCACTTGTAACCTTTTTGACTTTACAAGGTGTGAATGCTGTATTGGGCATTACTGCCCCCCAAATTCAGGATTTGGGTCTTTTCCTGGGCTAGATTTTTTGGGGGTCTGTCTCTCCACTCGGTCCACGATCATGAGGGAAAGCGGCTGTCACTCTGCCGTGCGCCACGTCGCTACGCTGCGCTGTTGGGCAGAGGAGGTGGATTCATATGTGGAATACTATACAGCCATGAAAATCACTGTAGAGTGCTTCCGACTGACCGTACTTTCAGTGTGCCGTGGGTTAATCAGGGTGTCACCCCCATCGTAAGTAGAGGAGAATCTGCAGATGCTGGGTCCCTGCTGCCTTCCCGGGCCCCTGCTCCTACGGGGGGGTCTGCAGAATGTGACACACAAGCTGAGCCTCTCAAGTGACGGCTGGGAACAGCCTTCTGGTGTGGCTTTGGGGAGGGTTTTCACCCGCCTGGGTGGACATACACCACATATGACCCCCTCCACCCCACACCAATTCCAGTGCCACTTATGGAGACCCCAGCACACACCAGGCTCCTCTGACGCTGTGTCCCCTTGATGGGTCCCGCCCTTGAGTCTCTGAGCGCCAATTTCATTGAAGTTCCAGACGTGCGGAAACGGGCCCACATCTTCCTCACACAGCTCAGCGAGTCTCGCGGTGTGAGCGCACCTGGGTGACCCCCGAGCAGAGGCAGAATGTTCCCGGCACCCTGAGCCCCCTGGGTATCCTCATATCCCACCCCCAGGGTGATTTTGCCTTGGTGTTTGCAAGTAGACCGTCTGAACCGATCTCCTTCTGAATCGGACTCCTTTTGTCCGAGGCCCCACCCGTGAGAGCCGCCTGCGTTGGGCTGTGTGTGGCGGTGACACCTTTGCCCGGCTGTATAGTATTCCATCAAGCCAACACAGCCCAAGAGCACAATGTATTGACCCCCACTTCCTGGATGCTTTCTTGCTTCCGTCGCTTTGCCCTGGGGGATAGTATTGCTTCGATTCTTTTCCAAAGATCATTATTCGCTGGAGATTTTTAGAACCAGAGAGGGAGAGATTGGACCAGGCGCGTCCCTGTTTTCCTTTCCCTACTCTGTGCAGTCCTGGGAACCAGGGGTCTCCGGTCCCCTACGGTCCCCCTGCCAGAAGGTGGAGATTCTCCAATTATGTTGAGAAATCCTGAGCCCCACCAGAGCAGGGGCTGGGGACAAGGAGTCCTGTTACTTTGCATGAGGTCAGAGTTCCGCTCCTAAGAAAGGAGAGAATGGATCTCGGGCAAATCAGGAGCCGGCTCTTGTTCAACATCGACTCCCGGTCCTCTTTTTACCTGATTTGGGATATTTTAGGGACAAGGAATTCTCAGATGTTAGCAATTGCTGAAAGCAAACAAAACCTGATTTTTTCAAAGAGGAAAAGGAAAAAAAAAAAAGACAAAACACAAAACCCTCCCTCAGGGCTTGGCTCCCTGGTTCCTGGTTCTTCATAGATAGAATACTATACAGCCAGGCAAAGCACGGTAGAGTGGGTTTATCAGCCAGGGAGTCCCGGGTCCCCCGCAGCGTCACCACCAGCCTTCACTGAGTCACGTACCGAGAGTCCTCAACTCAGGGTGGCTCAAGTTAGGGTTTATTTATTTATTTATTTATTTTTCACTTGATGATGGTGTAGAAGCTGCACCCACACAAGGGACGGTGTTCAGAACCACGTTCCCTGAGACAGTCCCTACTCCATGACGGAGGAGGCTTTCTGTGACACGAGTTTGTCCAAGGTGGGCTGAAAAACGGAGCCAGGCAGCTGTGCTGGATATTTACCAATTTTGGGGGGAGAGGTGGGTACTGGGAATTGAACCCAGAGCTGCTCTACCACGGAGCCACGTTCCAAGACCTTTTTATTTTACCTCCAAGATGGGGTCTGGCTAAGTTGCACCAGGCTGGCCTCAAACTTGCCGTGGCCTGCCTCAGCGTCCGGAGACTCCCCCCCACTCCAGGATCAAAGGCGTGCTCCACCGTGCCCGGCACCCGGTTTGGGTTCACTGAATGCATGTTTGATCTTTTCTCGGCTGTGCAACTTTGGGCAAGTTGACCAACCTCTCTGTGGGCCTCTGGTTTCTTCATCTTGAACTCCCGAGGGGTTTGTTGGCTGGAACGCCAAGGCAAGTTGAGGAGCAGAGATGTACCTCGTTCGTACCCACGGCACCTCTGCGAGGTCGGGGTGCAGGGGTGGGGGGGGCAAGGCTCCAAGGAAGAAAGCGATCGGCTCCGGTGGCACAGTTGGAATCCTCACCCGAGAACCAAGGGTGGCCAACTCCCGTCCCCTCCTGTGAGTCAACCAACCAGCTGACGGACAGGCCGTAGCTGAGTGTCTCCCGTACACAAAGTCATGCCCTTGTGGGTCAGCGTCCGGTGGGGCAGCTCGGGGCCATCTGGTCCTTTGCCTCGGTGCATGTCACCGGGAAACGGTCCGTTGAAGATGTAACCGAAATAGCTGGTGGGGTCAGCTCAGGGGCCTCTTAGGATCCTGGGGAGGGAGGGAGGAGGAGGAGATGGGCTGGAGACATCTGTGGTTTGACCCTGGTGTCCATCCAGCCAGGGCTAAGGAGGGACGGTGACTCATGGACTGGCACAGCCTAGGATTTAAGAAGGTGCCACTGGGAGGGGACTTGGGGAACGAGTGGGTCCTGTCCACTACACAAGTGGAGGCTTTGGGAGGCACACGGGACTTGGAGCCCTTCCAAATCCCGGGTTTCTGGGATTTCACCCTGTCTCGGCTGTGCAACTTTGGGCAAGTTAATGAACCTCTCTGGGCCTTGGTTTTCCTCGTCTTTAAAACGAGAGGGGGACATCTCATTCAGCCAGCCCTTTTTAATTTATTTTTTTTTTTTTTAATTTTGAGACAGGGTCTGGCGAAGTCGCTGAGGCTGGCTTTAAACTTGGATCCTCCTGCCTCGGCCTCCCGAGTTGCTGGGATTGCAGGTGTGCACCCGCACCCGGCTCCTTGTTTATTGGTTCGGTGCAGGCAGCTGACCTGGGGAGCCCCGTCGGCAACCGAGCTACCTTCCCAGTAGGTTTTTATTTTGAGACGCGATTTCACGAACTTGCCGAGGCCGGCCTCCAGCTTGCGATCCTCCTGACTTCGGCCTCCACGGTTGCTGGGAGGACTGGGTGTTTTGCCCCAGGGCCTGGCTAACTAACGCATGTCCCTTTGGGAACCTGTTTTCTTCTCACCTTCCAGTGCCGGGGACACTTCAAACGTGGGCCCCCGAGTCCCCGAGTCCCCCACTTCTGGCCCCTGGTTCTGTGTGTGACGTGGAGCCCTCGTCTCAGCCTCCTCCGTTGGGAAGCGGGACGGGTCAGGACTTCCCCGGGGGGACACCCGGGTTTCCCGCACGCAGGCTCAGCACAGGACAGGCCCAGCCTGGGGCCCTCTTCCTTCACAGGGAGGCTTTCTAACCCAGGAGGCCCAGAGAGGCTTAGCAATTGCCTGAGGTCACACAGCTACTCTGTGGCCGCGTTTCTCCCCCTGCCCACCCGAAGGCACGGCACCAGGCAGCCTTGGAACGTTTCAATGTGTCACATGAAACACAGTTACATAAATGGAACGTGGGCCTGCTTTTAAGGATTTTAAAAATGCTGAGGCTTCAAGGTGAAAAGAAATCTTTGTCTCTTTTTTGGGGGTGGGGGAGGAGAAACAAAATACCCGAGGGTAGAATTTTGGGAAAGAAGAGTGACAGGTGTAGGTGGCTCCGTGGCAGAAGCCTCCTTCCAACAAGGGCTGCACGGCTCAGCTGGGCGGCCAGAGGAGGCATGGGGTTTGCATGGGATGACTCTCCGCCTGGCTCTGCTTTTAGAACTCACATGGCAAGCCCCGGGCTCACGTGGAACTTTCCAGAAGCCCGTTTGTTCCACCAGGGGGGTGGTCGCCCACGCTTCCTGCAGATACTTGAGAACCCATGGCCGGAGATAAAAAAAATGAAAAAAGTGAAATACATACAGCTTGATCCCCTTTTCCACACATGCACACCCACCCCACCGCCTCCTGACCAAACTGCAGAGCACGTTCAGCCTCCAAAAGGCCCCTGGGTCCCCTCTGCCCTTTTTAACTATCCACGGACTTTGCTTCTTTCTGAGCTCTCCGCCAATGGAAGCCCATGGGATGCGCTCCTTTGTCTCTGGCTTCTTTGGTCAAACAGTTCTATCTGGGAGATTTGTGCATGTTGGCGCACCGGGCGGCCAGCTTGTTTTTCTCTGCCGCATAATATTCCATGGCGAGAAAACACCATCATCTGTGGATGCGCTCTGTTGACGGATGTCTGGGTTGTCCGGGCGATGAATAGAGCTTTGCACTGGGAATGGAAACCACTGGATTGCATTCCCCAGCTCTTTTAATTTTTGAGACAGGGTCTGGCTAAGTTTGCCCAGGCTGCGCTGAAACTTGCAAACCTCCTACCTCCGTCTCCCCAGTTGCTGGAATTCGGGCAGGAGCGCAGGGCATCTGGCAAGAAAGGGACGTTTTATATTTAGGAGATATGAAAACCACCACCATGTTCCTGGTACTTGCTGGTCTGACGTTGGTGTGTGGCCTTTCGCGTTTTACCTTCCAGACCTGCAAAGGCTACGTCTACCAGGGATCCCTTGCAGCTTGCTCCGGGATGTGGGTGAGGATCCACCAGTAAGCACCTGGGGACCGAGAGAGGATGGGACCACCTGCAGCTTGGGACTGTGCTGCATCCTCCCACTGGGTCTCAGGATGTGGGATTTCCTAAAGCCCCTGGTCTCAGTACCCAGCTGTGGCAGAGGCCAGGCCCCTGAGCCCTGTGGACGTGTGGTGTCTCTACTGCCACCTGCTGGTGAGGTGGAGCGGCAGCTCCCTTGGCAGGTCAGCATTTGGCAGAGGCATGCAAAACCCCAAATCCCCCCAAAACAGAAAATAGCAAGTCTTGGCATAGATGTGGAGAAATGGGACCCCCCCCCCGGTGTACTGTTGGTGGGAATGGGCTATAGGAAATGGTATTGAGGATTTGCAGAAAGTTTAGAAAAGATTTGCAATGGGATCCAGAATCCTGCTTTGGGGGAATAGGCCCCCAAAGAATTGAAAGCAGGTTCTGAAGGAGATAATTGCATCTTGGAGGTGCTATTCACAGTAACCAAAGGTGTCCATCCACAGATGAGCCGATAAACAAAATGTGGCTCTTATTCATCAATCAAAAGGAATGAAATTCTGACATTAGGAAACAAGCCGGCCACAAGAGAACAAATAACGGTGTGATTTCACGCTTAAGAGGTACCTAGGGTGACAGGCACGGTGGGGTGTGGCGCACGCCTGTGATCCCAGCAGCTCAGGAGGCTGAGGCAGGAGGATCTCGAGTTCCAAGCCAGCCTCGGCAAAAGCGAGGCGCTGAGCAACTCCGTGAGACCCTGTCTCTAAAGAAAATGCAAAATAGGGCTGGGGATGGGGCTCAGTGGTCCAGTGCCCCTGAGTTCAACCTCTGCTATGTCAACCCCCCCCCCCCCGCAAAAAAAAGAGGTGCCTAAGGTAGACTCAGAGTCATAGAGACAGAAAGTAGCTAGTGGTTGCCAGGGGGCTGGGGGAGGGACGCGGGGGGGCGTTCGTATTTAGTAGGGAATTTTGGTCTGGGGAGGTGAGAATTCTGGAAATGGTTAAAACTTACATGACAGGCACCTCCCTACCCCCTCCCCCCCACACTTCCACCGCCCATCAACCCCCTCTGAGGACTGTCCTTCGGGGCCCTGGAAGAGTCTGGGCGGGGAACAAAGCCCAGCCAGTGAGTCCTGAGGAGTGGGTGTTGGCTCTTGGCGCCTGCCCAGCAGCCTGGGGACACCAGCCAGGTCCCTGCCTCGGGGCAGGAGGAGCCAGGCTCTCAGGCTGCGGGTGCCCTTGACCCAGGCTGGCCAAGTCAGCAGATGGCGCCCTGCGTCAGCCCAGGAGGGGCCTCCCTCCCTCCCCCCGCCCCCCGCCAGGCGGGTCCGTGATTCCTGTCCCCTGCTAGACTGACCTTAAAAAAAAAAGCCACCCAGCACGTCCCCAAAGGGATGCTTTTCCAAGTGTCAACTAGGGGGTCACTGACAGGCCAGAGTGACCCCTCCCACCGTGACCTGGATGGGGGAAGGGGTGCCATGAGCCCTGTCCCTGCAGGGGTCAGAGCCCTGGGTCTTGTGACACCTCCCTACATCTCATGACAAGGACTCTTTCCGTGGAGAGAGAATAGAATTCACTACATCTCATCTACTCCAGAGGCAAAGCAGAGGAGCAGCCCAGCCCCGCGCTCAAGGCCTCATCAGGAAGGTACTGAAGCCGTCCCCCCCTGGGGTCCCTTGGCATCCTGTCCCCGGAGGTGACAAGCCTAGGGCTTGTGCCACCTACCGGCTCCCCCCAGCCTTACCCAGCGCCCGGGCTATGGGAGCGAGGTCCCCAGTGTGAGCGGGGGGCGCCACCTGCTGGTGAAATTAGAGAAGCCCCGATGGGTCTTATCACAGGCTCTCTGGGGGGGGGACGCAGAAGTCAGTTTTAGTTGGGGTGAGCAGCATCTTCTCTCCTAAAGCCACTCCTTAGCACCCGGCTGAGCTTCCCCTGCTCTGAAAAGCTGTGCCTGAGCTTGGTACCCTTTGTCTGTGCCCCATGGCCCCTGCACGGCCTCCTTCTTAGTGATGGTCTCATGCATGGCATGAGATGTGACAGCATGAAGAGTAGCGTTATTTCATCAAGTGACTCTCAAAGAGGAAAGGATTAGAGTGGTTCCTTCTATCCAGGTGGCTTAGAGGAAGACGGCCCGTTTAAAAGAGATGGAACAGCATCTCGGTGAATACTGCCGTGCACGGTGTGTCCAGTTCAAGAAGAGACATGGGTCCCTTGCAGCCAGCAACATCAGAAGCTATGCCCACGGTGGTTTTGATTCAAGTTGCTTATAAAAAAAATTATAGGGCTGGGCTGGGCACGGTGGCACATGCCTGTATTTCCAGGGACTCAGGAGGCTGAGGCAGGAGGACGGCAAGTTCGAGGCCAGCCTCCGCAATTTAGCAAGATCCCTGAGCAACTTAGCCAGACCCTGTCTCAAAATTAAAAAAAAAAATAAAGGGCTGGAGAGGTTGCTCCAGTGGTTAAGCGACCCTGGGTTCAATCCCTAGTACCCTCTGCCCCTACCAAAAAAAAAAAAAAAAAGTTGTATCAGCTTCTTATGTTAAATTTGGGGGAAAAAAGAGGAAAGGAGGAAGGAGCAGTAGGAAATGTCTTATTGTCGAACCAAACTGATAGAAAGGCCTTGGGAAGTCCCTCTTCTGGTTGTCATCGGGGAAGGTATATACATTTTGCATATCACAACTCCAGTTATGTTCAACGACGATTGTTACTATTATGTCATCGGTTGATGGCGTTCCGTGGTCTTCATGAGAGTCATCCTATGTGACTGCAAAATACTCACCCTGCTGTGACCCAATTTGACACCTGGGAGGGATCCCTATTTGCTAGGTATGCAGAGACTTGCCAGCTTTGAGCTTTTAAAAGTAATACTTGGGGATACTTAAAAAATTGTACCCATGGCCAGGCACTATGGCCCAAGCCCGTAATCCCAGTGACTTGGGAGGCTAAGGCAGGAGGATTGCAAGTTAAAGGCCAGGCACTGAGTGAGATCCTGTCTCAAAATAAAACGCAAAAAGTAGTGAAGGTGTAGCTCAGTGGTAGAGCACTCCTGGGTTCAATCCCCAATACTAAAATGATAATAACAATAATGAATGTTTTATTATTATTAAAATAAATAAATTGTACCCACATTAAGGATTTTATCTTCTTCTGGGTGAATTCCTAGAAATGGAATTCCTGAGTCAAAGAAGAAAGGACATTTAATTTTCAAGCTTGGGGCTCCCAGGGTCGATCTGACCTTGACCTTAGCAAATTTGTAAATGCGCGCCAACATTTAAAAGTAAGAAGAGAGCTGGGATTTGTAGCTCAGTGATGGAGATCCTACCTAGCACAAGGCCCTGGGTTTGATCCCCAGCACCACAAAAAGAAATAATAATAATAATAATGATGATGAAAAGTCAGAAGATTCCTCACTGGAATTCAGATTTCCAGCCTACCTTAGGAAATCAGAACTGCCCAATCCACGTGATACACTCAACACCAGCAGGCAGGAGAGAAACTGTATGATTTCAGCCGATGCAGAAAAAAGCATCAAACAAAACCCACCACATTTTGTGATTAGAAACACTCAACTAACTTGGAATAGAGGAAACTTTCTGCCCATGATAGAGGACATTTGTGAAAAACATCGCCGGAGTCGATTCTAAGTTCAGAAAGAGTCTCTTATGTATATGGTTAATTTATTTTCAACACAAGTATCAAGATTATTTGAAGAGGAAAGACCAGACTCTTCAAAAAAGAAAAAAAAACAAATAGTGCTAAACTGGGCCCATGGGTGCCTACCTCTAATCCCAGGAATTACATAATAATCCCTTGGGAGGCTGAGGCAGGAGAATCAAAATTTCGAGGCCAGCTTGGGCAATTTAGGGAGACCCAATCTCAAAATTTAAAAAAAAAAAAGGGGGGGGGGGCTGGGGTTGTGGCTCAGTGGTAGAGCCCTTGCCTGACATGTGTGAGGCCCTGGGTTCGATTCTCAGCACTGCATATAAATAAATGAATAAAATAAAGGTTTATCAACAACTAAAATAAATAAATAAATAAAAATAAATTAAAAGGTCTGAGGGTATAACTCAGTGGTAGAGTGGCCCCTGGGATCCATTCCCAGTCCTGAGAGGGATAAAAGGTCTAGTATGATTGGTTATCCACCCAACAGACAAGCTGAACCCTTACCTCACTCCATATATGAGAAGTCACTCCAAACGGATCAAAGTTGTAAATATTAGAACTTTAAGTTGTGATAGTCCTAGAAGAAAACACAGTGGTAAATATTCAGTGCCTTGGATTTAGCAATATTTCATACATAGGACCATAAGACCATAAGCAGCTGTTATAGCTCAGATACGAGGTGTCCCCCCAAAAGCTCCTATTATTACTGGGATGTTCAGAGGTGAAATAATCAGATTCTGAGAGCCGCAACCTGATCAGAGGATTGATCCATCCAGTGGATTCATAATCCGAATCGATTGACTGGGTGGTAATTGTAGGCACGTAGGGTGTGGGTAGAGGAAGTAGGTTCTTGGGGGGCATGTTTTGGGGATTTTCTCCCTGGTGCCTTACCCCCCACACACACCTTCTCTCTCTCTCCTTCCTGGATGATTGAAAACTTGGGTGAAGCAAAAGATGCTGTCAAGAGCGTAAGATGACAATCCACAAATGGGAGAAATTGTCCACAAATCACCGCCCATAAAAGGCCTAGTATCCAGCATACATAAAGAACTGCTATAACTCCACAGCAACCAAACTAAACAACCCGGCTTCTAAATGGGACAAGGACTTGAATGGACAATTTTTTTTTTCCCCAAGAAGATATACAACAGGCATATAAAAAAAAAAGATGGTCAGCATCATTAGTCATCAGGGAAATACCTAGAAAAATCACAGCGGGCTTAGCCAGGAGCATGGGTACGTGGAGCGTGTGTATTTGCGCGGGGAGTTGTATGTAGGTGGGGTCGTGTGAGCGTAGATGGGTGGAGGTATATATATTGGGGAGCGTACCCCTTAGCCACAGGGGCACTGTGGAGCCTTTGAACTTGTGCTAGAACATTATTTTCCATTGGCACAGGAATCTGGGTCTGTGTCTGCCTGTTGTGGGTCACGTGGGTATTTATTCTGTGATTTCAGTTTTCAAAAAAAAAAAAAATTCTTCTGCAATGCAAATTGGCTGACCATGGTGGTGGTCTCTGGGGTGATTCTTGTTAAAACAAATGCATTTGGCTGGTGATTTTTGCAGAGCCTTAGAATGACCCCAGGTGGGGGCTGTCCAGTTGGGAAGGAAGACGGAGCTGTCTTGTGCCTCCTGAGATATTTGCTGACATCCCAGGCCTCCATTCACTTGATGCCAGCAACCACACCCCACCCCCTGGGGCATTGAGACAACCTGAACTGTCTCCTGACATTGCCACATGTCCCCTGGCCATGGAGGTAATCCTTATTATTTTTTTAAAATTTATTTTAGTTGTTGATAAACCTTTATTTTATTCATTTATTTACCTCCCCCTTGTAAGTACGCATGTGACTACACTTAGGGCTCCCGGGGACAATGCAAGATCATCATCTCAAGATGCTTAATGGAGCTGAGCCCTGTGGCGCATGCCGGTAATCCTAGCTGCTCAGGAGGCTGAGGCAGGAGGATCACAAAAGCGTGAGGCCAGCCTCGGCGGCGACCCAGCTGTCTTGCACTGGTGTGGAAGGCATTCCAAGTGGAGGAGGGACCTGCTCAAGCTGAGGGTGGGGAGGCAATGCAGCTTGAAATCTCCAGGGGAAAGCAAACCTAAGAGGTGGATCGGGATTCAGCCATGCCTGAAGTCGTCCCTGTCCAAGGGTGCACCCCCCCCACAAAAATGGGTTCAAGCAAAAGTTTGGGATTGGGTTTCATGCATCTGCAATAATCCATGAATCCATGAATGCATTAATCCATTAAATGACCTAATTTCCTCTTCATGCGTTCCCCCGGGTCTCACCTCTTAATCCCTCACCGTGGGGATGAGGTAAATGTCAACGGGAGTCTCTGCTCTGCCTGGTGTGAGCCAGGTTGACTCCGCAGGGCTGGAGGGATAAAGGTGGCCTGGGTCACATGTCGGGTGCCTCCGTGGGGTGGCTCAAAGAGCCGTCAGGGATGGCCGGGGTTCAGTCTTTACCTCGTGTGTCTAGAAGGTCTTCATCATCCGTGGGTTTCCTTCTGCAAGAGCAGAAGTTATCAGACCTCTGGAGTCCGAGGGTGGAAAGATCTAGAACATGAACTCCCGCAGAGTCTGTTGAACAAAGCAAGCTATAAGATAATCCAAATTCCAAGGGGAGAGAATAGACTCTATTTCTTTTTTTTTTTTTTTTTATTGGTTGTTCAAAACATTACAGAGCTCATGATATATCATCTTTCATACATTTGACTCTATTGGGTTATGAACTCCCATTTTTACCCCAGATACAAATTGCAGAATCACATCGGTTACACACTCACATTTTTACATAATGGCATATTAGTGACTGTTGTATTCTGCTGCCTTTCCTATCCCCTACTATCCCCCCTCCCCTCCCTCCCATCTTCCCTCTCTACCTCATCTGCTGTTGTTCAGTTCTCTCCCTTTTTTCCCCTCCCCCTTGCCCCTCACAACCTCTTATAATTTTGTGTAACATTGAAGGTCTCCTTCCATTTCCATACAGTTTCCCTTCTCTCTCCCTTTCTCTCCCCCCACTCGTCTTTGTTTACTGTTAGTCTTTTCCTCATGCTCTTCCTCCCTGTTCTGTTCTTAGTTGCTCTCTTTATGTCAAAGAAGACACTTGGCATTTGTTTTTTAGGGATTGGCTAACTTCACTTAGCATAATCTGCTCTAATGCCACCCATTTCCCTGCAAATTCTATGATTTTGTCATTTTTTAGTGCTGCGTAATACTCCATTGTGTATAAATGCCACATTTTTTTTATCCATTCATCTATTGAAGGGCACCTAGGTTGGTTCCACAGTCTAGCTATTGTGAATTGTGCTGCTATGATCATTGATGTGGCAGTATCCCTATAGTACGCTCTTTTAAGGTCCTCAGGGAATAGTCCGAGAAGGGCGATATAGACTCTATTTCTTGATGGGGAGAGAGGGCCAGAGGGGACGAGAATGACCGGTGGCCATCTTGGCAGACCGTCTACAAAGGGAGTTACCGGGGCTCCATGCTAGACACTGGTAATCATCAGGGCTTTGTATAAAGTCCTAGTTCTCTTCCTCGAAGGATCATAGGAGAACAGCATTTCCCCCTTCCTCTGAAGAGAAGGCCTGGCCATGGGGCTGGCTTTGGCCGGTGAAGTAGAGCAGAAATCAAGCATATTATTTGGGAGCAGAAGCTTTTCAGGGCCAATAGTGAGCTACCACGTGTCAGTTCTCGAGCCTCAGCCATCCCGAGCTTAGGAATGGGGTGTCAGGAGCTGAGCCGGAGCCCTACCAAATCCAGACGTTGGAGTTCTCACCTGCAGGACGTCAGTATGCAGTTATCTTTGGAGATAAGGTCTTTAAGGAGGTGACTTGAGTTCAGTCAGGTCGTGGGAGGTGGGCCCTAATCTTGTCTGGCTCCTGCCCTTTTAAGAAGAGGGAATTAGGGCACAGATGCGCACCGAGGGACAGCCACTTGGCCTTGTAGCCACTTACAAGGCCACAGAACAAGGCCTTGGAAGAAATCCACTCTACGCACACCTTTATCCCTCAACTTCTAAGTTCCAGGACTGTGAGAAAATAAATTTCTCTTGTTTCAGCCATCCACTCTTTTTGTTATGGCAGCCTGATATCATCATTTGAACATCTGCCCCCCCCCAAATTTACATCAAAATTAGTTGCCACTTTTAACTGGGTTAAGAGGTGGGAACTTCAAGACGTGACTAGGTCACCCAGGTTCTGTCCTCACGCCTGGATTAATGGCGTTATCATGGGAGTAGTTTCCTTCTCCCAAGAGTATGTTCCTTATAAAAAGATGGGGGGCTGGAGAGGTGGCTCAAGCGGTAGCGCGCTCGCCTGGCATGCGCGGGGCGCTGGGTTCCATCCTCAGCACCACATTAAAAAAAAATAAAATAAAGATGTTGTGTCCACCGAAAACTAAAAAATAAATATAAGGGCCCTCATCAGATACAACCCTCCTATTGTGGAGTTCTGGTGATCAAGGTGTTGGCCGATGGAGCACCTGGCCAGGTCTCACTCTGTGTTTTCTAAATGGTACCTTCTTGATTAGATCTCACATGGCAGAGAGAAAGAACATGCCCCCTAAGGCCACTTCTAGTCTTATTCATGAGAGGGCATGGCTCATGACCTAATTAACCCCAGAGTCTCACATCTTAATACTGTCGTACCAGGGATTAGGTTTCAACACGTATTTTTTTTTGGGTGGATAGAAATATTTAGATGATAGCAATCATCTTAGAAATAGACGTGTATCATCATGAACAGAATGTTAGTCTAAGTAGGAATCTTAAGAGGGTTTTTGGTAATCCACAATTCCATATGGATATTAACTCTTCCAATCCATGAATATGAGATGTGTTTTCCTTAACGTCTTTCATTTAATTTCTTTCTGCCATATTTTATAGTTTTTTTTTTAAATTTAAATATTTATTTATTTATTTTTTACTTTTCGATGGACACAACATCTTTGTATGTGGTGCTGAGGATCGAACCCAGGCTGCACGCATGCCAGGCGAGCGCGCTACCGCTTGAGCCACATCCCCAGCCCCCATATTTTCTAGTTTTATTGTACAAATCTTTCACTTCATCTCCTTGGTTGATTGAGTGTTTTATTCTGTTGGATGCCGTTTGTAATTTTCTTTTCAAATCGCTTATTGTTGGTGTGTGAACATGTAACTGATTTTCGCATGTTGACTTTTGTGTCCTGCTACCTTGAGGGATTCATTTATTAGTTCTAACATGAATCATTATGATTCCATAACAATCATCTTATGGAATCATGATTTTTACACATAAGATCATCATCAGCAAACGGAGATAATTTTACTTCTTTTCCAATTTGGATTCTTTTTATTTCTTTTTCTTGTCTAATTGCTCTGGCTAGAACTTCCAATATTAAGTTCAATGGGAAGAGGTGAAAGTGGACATACTAACTTTATTTCTGATCTTAAAGAAGGGCTTTCACCATGCATTATGTTGTAGGTTTTTTTTTTTTAATATATGGCTTTTATTACTTTGAGGTACTTTTCTTCTACTTCTGGCTTGTTGAGTATGTTTATCATGAGAGGATACTGAATTATGTCAAAGGCTTTTTCTGCATCAATCTCTGTTAAAATTGTGTATGACATTGATTGAGTCTTGCATGTTGAATCGTCCTTGCATTCCAGGGGTAAATCCCACTTGGTCATGATGTATAGTTACATGAACCCATTGCTGAATTTCAGTATTTTGATGATTTTTGCATCAGTATTCATAGGGATATGGGTCTGTAGTTTTCTTTAGTGTCTTTATCTGGATTTGGTATTAGGGTCAGGATGGCTTCATCGAATGAGTTAGGACACTTTCTCTCCTCTGTAATTTTTGGGAAACATTTGAGAAGGACGGTGTTAGTTCTTTAAATGTTAGGTGGGATCTACCATTGATGACATTATGTCCGGGACTTTTCTTTGTTGTTAGGTTTCTGATGAATGATTCAATCTCCTTACTGGGGTTAGGTTTATTCAGATTTTTCTATTTCTTCATAATTTAGTCTTTGTAGATTTCCTTTTTCTAGGAATTTTGCTTCTTATATAGGTGATCCAAGTTGCTGGCTGACAATTGTTCATTGTGCTTTTTTTTTAAATTAATTCTTTTCATACCTTTATCATAATAATGTTCTCAATTCCACGTCTGTTTTTAGTAATTTGAGTCTTCTCTCTTTTTCTTAGTTTAACTAGCTAAAGATTCGTCCATTTTGTTGCTCTTTTTAAAGAACCAATTTTTGTTTTTATCTTTTTTCTATTCTTTTTTGATCTCTGCTCTAATCTTTCTGATTTCCGTCTTCCATATATTTTTTAAATGTTTTATTTTTGGCCAGGGGGAGAGATACCAGGGATTAAACTCAGGGACACTCGACTACTGAGCCACATCCCCAGCCCTATTTTGTGTTTTATTTATTTGGACAGGATCTCACTGAGTTGCTCAGTGCCTTGCCTTTGCTGAGGCTGGCTTTGAACTTGCGAACCTCCCGTCTCAACCTCCCCAGACGCAGGTGTGCGCCACCACATTGGGCTTTCTTCTTCTACCTTTGAGTTTAGTTTATTCTTCTTTTTCTAGTTCCTTAAGGTGGTTAGCGTTTATTTATTTATTTATTTATTTATTTAGTTGGCAATGGAACTTTTTTTTTAATCATTCATTCATTTATTCATTCATTTATATGCAGTGCTGAGGATTGAACCCAGAGGGCGTCACACGTGCCAGGCAAGTGCGCTACCGCTGAGCTGCAGCCCCAGCCCATATTCTTGTACTTTTAATGTAAGCATTGATGCCTGTGAATTTTCCCTCTCAGTCCTGCATCCCATAAATTTTGGTCTGTTGTATTTTCACTTTCATTCACAGTATTTTCTAGTTTACTCTTTGATTTCTTCTTTGATCTATCGATTGTGTAAGAGTATGATGTCTGATTCCCCCACATATTTGTGAATTTTCCGGTTTTACTTTTGTGATTGATGTCTAACTTGATGCCGTTTTGGGATGGAAAAGAAACTTGGTACGATATCTATTTCTTTAATCTATTGAGACTTAACTTGTAGCCTAACATGTAGTTTATACTATAAGTGTTGCGTTTGGGCTTGATAAAAATGTGTGCTGTATTTGTTGGGCAGAGTGTTTCTGTAGGTATCTGTAATATCTAGTTGGTTTATTATCGTATTCTTTTTTTTTTAAAGAGGGGGGGTGGAATTTCAATATTTATTTTTCAGTTTTCGGCAGACACAACATCTTTGTTTGTATGTGGTGCTGAGGATTGAACCTGGGCCGCACGCATGCTAGGCGAGCGCGCTACCGCTTGAGCCACATCCCCAGCCCCTATTATCATATTCTTAAGGTCGTCCAATTATTTATCTTCTGACTGGTTGTTCCATCCATCACCGAGAGTAGGGCACGGAAGCTTCCAACCATTATTGCAGAACTCTCTATTCCTCCCTTCGATTCTGTCCATTTTTGCCTAAGATATTCCTATGGACTGTCCTTGGGCATACACATGTTTATAGTTGTCATATTTTTGTCTTGGATTTAACCTTTCATTAATAGATAATGTCCTTTTTTTTTGCCTCTTGTAAGCATTTTGATTTAAATCTATTTTTTTTTTCTGATATTAGGTCTATTAGCCAACTCTTCATCATTGTGACCAAAAATATCTGAGCAGAACCACTTTAGAGGAGGAAAAGTTAATTTGGGAACCACGGCTTCAGAGGTTCACGGTTTCATGGTTGGCTGAGACCATTGCTCTGGGCCTGAAGTCAGGCAGAACCTTATGGTGGAAAAGCAAACAGAGGAGAGCTCCTGTGCTCATGTCAGCTGGATACAGAAAGAGAAGAAGCCAAACACAGATCCCTGATAATTGACGGATAGTGTGCTTTTTGCTCCTCCTGGTTTCTTCTTTAAAAAAGTTTTTTTTTTTTTTAGTTGTAGATGGACACAAGACCTTTATTTTATTTGTTTTTATTTTTATGTGGTGCCAGGGATCCAATCCTGTGCCTCACCCATTCCAGGCAAGCGCTCTCCCACTGAACTATAACGGCAGCCTGCTCGTCCTGATTTCTGCATATTCTTGCACAAACTGTCCCAGGAACACATGCCCATGGCTGGAGGTAGGAGATGGACAACTGCTACGGACCTAAAAGCTCAAATTGATCAACACTGACTGCAATCTAGCATTCAACCCCTCTCCTGGAAGTTGAAAGTTTTCAAGGGACTCCGGAATCCCAAAATAGTAGCACAGCCAGATTTCTCTGTGCCCATATTTGTCTAGGTGGGGAGACAGATTTCTGGTGCTTCACTGTATTTCCCGAGATCTCCACCCAGAATTCGATGCATCTTACAGGTGAGAAGGACATGGGTTTAAGAAAGGACCGGTGGGCTGGATAATGTGGACTCAATGGTGCTGCCCCCAATGGTTAGGTTGATGTCCGAATCCCCATCCTTCAGAATGTGATGGGTTTTGGGCACGGAGTCTTTGAAAGAGGACATTAAATTTAAGTGAGGTATTGAGAATGGGCCTTCATCCAGGATGTCTGGTGTCCTTACGAGGAGAGGGAAATAGCATTCAGACACACACAGAGTGACAACCATGTGAAGACCCCCCCCCCCCAAGGAACAAGATGAAACCAACACTTCTAACATATCCCGATGTCAGACTTCTAGCCTCTGTCATTTAAGCTTGTGGTATTTTGGTTTTTTATCCCCAGAAAACTAGAATGATGTGGGAGACCAACTTTGCACGTGACTGAGTCACACTCCCCGGCTGGGTGCTGAGGTGCTCAGTCGCAGAAATGTGGCAGAGCTTTCCCCACCCTTCTTGGGTGCGAGGGATGGTGTCTCGTGCATGGGTGTGTCTTGCTACAGCCCCATGGGTGAAGCTACGCTCACCTGCTCCTTTGTAATATAATCCCTTGCCCTGTTTAGGATAGAATCTTCCATGGAAGTGCCTTGTGTGTGTCCCCTTCTCTAACTGTGCCCTTGGGTGTGGCCTGCCCAGGTGTCAGTCAACCTGCTGACAGTGGACATCATGAAGATAGACTCAGCCCCCTGAAACCTGCCCTTTGCCTTATTTGAATGGCTTCTCCTCCATAAAATGGGTCAGCGCGTGCTCTCTCTCTCTCTTCCTGAGGACCCTTAAGGCCAGAGGAGCCGTCACAGCGACCCCAAAGTAAAAAGATATTTGTGTCTCTTGGGTGGTTATTTCGTGCAGCCCAGTCAGCCCAGTTCAACTGGAGTGACCCCTGAGCCTTTTAGTCACAAGAACTGAAACCTGGTAGTATGGGAAGTCTCTCTCAGCTCACTCCTGGAACCAATCCCCCATAAATACTGAGAGAAGGCACGCCCCCCGCCCATACATAATACACACACATGCACACTTTTTACTAATGAGCACATGTACATATATTCACATACACATGTGTGTACATATTAATATAAACAAACGTATATAACTACATACACAATTATTATTATTATTAATATTTATTTTATTTTATTTTTTAGTTTTCAGCAGACACAACATCTTTGTTTGAATGTGGTGCTGAGGATCGAACCCAGGCCGCACGCATGCCAGGGGAGCGCACTACCGCTTGAGCCACATCCCCAGCCCCATACACAATTATATACAAACACATTTTGCTAGAGTGCAATAAGGCATGAAGGAGATACAGAAATCATTCAGGTTTGAAAGAAAAAAAATATATGTCTTTATTCTTAGACAAACATGATTGCTATATGGAAAATTCTATATATAGAAAATTCCATGGAATTTACATAAAAGCTATTGGAACTAACAGAGAGACTTTAATAAGATCCCACGGGGATCAATATACCCCATGGGTGGATTTTGCATATCATATGTTGATCGTATTTCTAGATATCAGTAACAAACCACAAATTGAAATTCTCATAATTTGCAGGGCTCTCAAAAATATGAAAAGGGAATAAATCTGACTAAAGATGCGAAAGACTTATATAATGAAAACTAAAGAAAAAAAAAGGCATTGCTAAGTTAAAGAAATCTTAAGTTGGGCGGGGATTGTGGCTCAGGGGTAGTGCGCTCGCCTAGCATGGGCGGGACCCGGGTTCCATCCTCAGCACCACATAAAAATAAAGGCATTGTGTTGTGTCCATCTACACCTAAAAAATAGATAAAATAAATAAATATCTTAAGTAAAAGGAGAGATAGACTATGCTTATAGATCAGAAACCTCAATATCAAGTTGTCAAAGAGCTGTTGGAGGCTCAGATTGCCTGCTTTAGAACTAGCCTTAAAGCTAGACTAGGCCCCCTGGGGGCCCTGCCGAGGGGCGCACACCGCTGAAGCCCGCCGCCTTGAGGCGACCACCCTCCGCCCAAGATGTGGCACAACGTCGGGCTGACGCTGCTGGTGTTCGTGGCCACGCTGCTGATCGTCCTGCTGCTGATGGTGTGCGGTTGGTATTTTGTGTGGCATCTGTTTTTATCTAAATTCAAGTTTCTACGGGAACTAGTGGGAGACACAGGATCCCAGGAGGGAGATCATGAGCCTTCAGGGTCTGAAACTGAAGAAGACCCTTCATCCTCTCCACACAGAATCAGATCTGCACGCCAAAGGAGGGCACCTACTGATGAAGGCCATTGATCCCAGACAGGGTCTTTTATTAGTAAACAATGAAAGGCAATTGTGAGCCTCTGTCTTAGTGACTTGGCTTTGAAATATACTAAATGACTGAAGAACATTTATACTTGGATTTCATATCCAGTTCAAAAAATTTACATGTAAGCCATATAGTAATAAAGGGAATTAAAACCAAATTGGACCTTTGCAAATTTCATCTTAAATATAATATTTTGTTTCGCTAGCTTTCTGCTCAGCACACTTATTCCTTGGCTCTTGGGATTTTTGTTTGTTTGTTTGTTTGCACTGGTGTGAATCTCATAAACATTTCAAGCTTGAAAAGCATATTTTAATATTCAAAATGTATTCTTCATGTTTTAACTTGTCTGAAATTGGGATGCATCTCATTACTGTCAGCCAGGATAGTCATATAATTATCCTAGCTTGTGCATGTGTGAATTTACAGCTTATAGTGGCATCCCCTTAACTGA
This sequence comes from Callospermophilus lateralis, assembly GCF_048772815.1. Taxonomy (NCBI): domain Eukaryota; kingdom Metazoa; phylum Chordata; class Mammalia; order Rodentia; family Sciuridae; genus Callospermophilus; species Callospermophilus lateralis. The sequence continues at coordinate 63,420,601 of NC_135315.1, forward strand.
CATGTATTATTGGTATCAAATGTTTCAGGTTTAATTGGCATTTTAAAATGTCTTCAAAAAGATTACACTATGACTCAGCATTGAAACGCAGGGTTATTGTATACGCGGAAAAGCATGGAAACAGAGCAGCGGGGCGAACATTTGATATTAGCGAAGCAAATATTCGCCGTTGGAGGAATGACCGAAATTCCATATTTTCTTGCAAAGCAACCACAAAATGTTTTACAGGACCTAAGAAAGGAAGATACCCACAAGTAGATGAAGCTGTACTACATTTTGTCAGTGAGGCATATGCTAAAGGATTGCCTATCACACGCCAAGTAATGCAGTCAAAGGCAGGGGAAATTGCCAAAACCCTCGGAATTGATGAAACAAAATTTAAAGCAACAAGAGGCTGGTGTGACCGATTCATGCGTCGAGTTGGACTGTCATTAAGACATCAGACATTGTTTTGTCCAAAACTTCCCACTGACATTAAACAGAAGACAGTGGTGGAGCATTCTTTCAAGAAATGCTGCATCGCCAGTCCTCTTGAAGATGCCAAGGGCCAAGTCATGTGGGCAAATGCAGACAGCGAGGACGGTGACGTGAGAAGTGATTTAGAAGAGCTGGGTTCAGAATATGAAGTTATAGTTATAACTTGACCAGTTTATTTCCTACATTCTTTACAAACACACAAGATTGGTGTGACAAAAATCTTTTAAGAGCACTGTTTTAATAAATATAAAATATTTTCTGTGCTATAAGGCATCAGGTTGTAGTTTCAAGGGTAGTGTTTTTCTTTGTAATAATACAGTGCATCTTAACTGATGGTATCTGATTAAATAAAAATGGTCTTGTCATTATAAATTAAAAAAAAAAAAAAAAAAAAAAGCTAGACTAGAAAAGAGGTTGGTGTGTTTGGGCTGGGGCTGGGGCTCAGTGGTAGAGCGCTCACCTAGCATGTGTGAGGCACTGCGTTTGACCCTCAGCACCTCATTAAAATAAATAAAATAAAGGTGATTGTGTCCGTCTACAACTAAAAAAAAAATTATACATAAAAGGGTGTGGTTTTAGTATGGGGCAGAATAAAGATTCTAGAAATGGAACCTAACATCTGGACAAGTCATTTTCAACAAGGTGCAAAGGCACCTTTTTTTGACCTAAAAAGAACAATTTTTTTTTTAAAAAAATAGATAAATAAATAAAGCATTTTTCACACTCAGCTCACCTTCCTGCCTTTTTCTCCCGCGCTGACCTGGTCAACCCCAGACACATGGACCCTTATCCACGTGTTTATGATCTGTCTCTGCATCGCCTTCAGGGGCAGGGATATCTGGTCTGTTTTCTCCTGTGCTGCAGAGAGCCCACCTTCTGGTAAAGATAACGAAGCTGGGAAAACCATGTGTTGTGAATGCAGAAAATCACACTTGGAATGGTGCAAGAAACGATTTAGGGCTGGGGATGTAGTTCAGTGGGTAGAGTGCTTGCCTTGCATGCACAAGGCCCTGGGTTCGATCCCCAGCACTAATAATAATAATAATAATAATTTAACAGTCACCCCAAGAGGCCTTGTTTAAAACTGGTGGAGTTCCAGGGCTGAGGTTGTGGCTCAGAGGTAGAGCACTTGCCTAGCATGCATGAGGCACTGGATTTGATCCTCAGCACCACATAGAAATAAAATAAAGGGCTGGGGATGTGGCTCAAGCGGTAGCGCGCTCGCCTGGCATGCATGCGGCCCAGGTTCGATCCTCAGCACCACATACAAACAAAGATGTTGTGTCCGCCGAAAACTAAAAAATAAATATTAAAAAATTCTCTCTTTCCCTCTCTCTGTCTCACAGTCTCTCTTAAAGAAATAAATAAAATAAAGATATTGTGTCCACCTAAAACTAAAAATTAAATATCTTAAAAAAGGCTGGTGGAGTTTATTCTTTTTCTTTTCTTTTTAAAGCCTGAAGCATTGCAGATGCGGTTCAAGTTTACCGGCTGCATCACCCACCCCGCCACCCTGAAGTCGCCAGTATTGGCAATCTGGTGAGTTTGTGATTCCAGCTCATTTTTTTTTTTTTTTTTAATTTCACCTACCTCCATGGGGGCTGACGGTGGTCCTGGGGCTGTTTGGGGTCTGAGTTCTAGTTGACATGCATGGAGCCACACACTGTCCCCGGCCTTCCTTCTCCCCTGGTGGGTTTCCTCGCAGCTGTGCCAGGCCGAGTCTGGGCAGGAACAGATGGAGCCTGTGACCAGGGAAGGCCTGAAGGAAAGGCCTCTGGAAAGGTGCCCACCGGACAAAGCACAGCGGCATTCTGTGTCTCCCCAGCTTTGCTCGCCTGAGATTCAGGTCTTGGCTCACATTTGGTGACCACCCGTGGGGCAGCAGCTGGGGACATCCGCAGACACTGCTACTCCAAATCTAGTTGTGCCTAAAAAGCCGGGGGGTTGGGGGGGTGACTATTGATCTTCACGTGAGTGAAGTGCACCTCCCCAGGGAGGTCACCCAGAGCCCAGCCAGCCGTGGGGCTTTCTTAACCCAGCATGTCCCCTCCATAGGTCAGCAGGGCCTCCTTATGGAACAAAGTGCCATTCACAGAACAATACAGGGCACCGGTTCCTGGTGAGGCCTCCGCTCCCTCCCTGGTGGGCCGTGTCTCTGGGTCCTACCTGTCACAGCAGCTGAGCCCCACCTGAGGCTCACCCTGCCCCACAGAGGCCCCGAGCTGGTTTGGGCCCGCACGGAGGGTGGGGGAGCCCTGGGGAGGGCCTGCGGGGGGCGGGGGGTGTCACTTGCAGAAACAGTACTTTCTGCAGGAAGGGACAGAAGTGCCCGCCTTTCTCTCACTTCCTTTTTGGGGCCTGGGAGGGTCGGCCTGCCAGTGGCCAGCTGCTATTTATGGGCCTCGGCTGCTGCTGTGTGAAACTCCGGTCCCTCCCCGGAGGAAAGAGTGGTGGAAGTGGTGATGGGGGGGGGCGGATGCTGCAGCAGGTGACAGCGTCCATTCCAACGCCCCCTCGTCCCCTTCGGGTGACAGGGTCCCCCATTTGGGGCAGGAGTGACAGGCATCATTTTTTTGAGGGTCGCTGAGCATCTTTCCTCACCCTGACGGTTCCCGGGGCCGTGGCTGGGGGATGGGGGGGGCTCCTCGTGTCGTCAGAGCCCCCCCCCCTCCCCCCGGGGTGGTTTGCGGGTGGAAGGAGGGACCGGGAGGGGGGCTGCCCAGACTGTGAGACTCGCTCACATCTGGAGCCTCAAAATCTGCATCGGGGCAAATGAGCAGAGCTGCTGCCCTGCCTCCCCCCCCCCCCCCCCCCCCCCCCCGGGGACTTTTCTGATCTTTCTTTCTGTGCCATCGGGATTCCTCTGGGGTGCTCATTGTCACCTGATTTCACCGGAATAAAGATGGCCATGGGGCCGTTCCTTTTTCCCCTCCCCCGCTTCTCTCCTCTGTCCCTTCTTCCTTCCCAATAGTACTTGTTGGGCCACGCACACTGATGGACAGACGGTCAGAGTGGTCTTCACGGGCAAGATGAGATTTGTAGGAGATGGTGAGTCACCCAAGCAAATGTCCGGACAAGGAGCATGCCAGAAAGAGGTTAACGGCATGTGCAAAGGTCCTGAGGTAGGAGCACGAGCCACACGCTTGAGGTTCAGAGCGGGTAGAGGTGGGGCGGGGGGGAAGAGTCAAGCTCAGTGCCTGGCACTCAGCAGTTACCCAGGAAACACAAGCCGTGGGTCAAGACAATGACAGTAGCCGCCACTCACCATAGTCTCAGGCAGTTAGTTCTCTCGCCATCTCCAAATCTCCTCGGCCAAGTGCATGGCATTTTACCCCCACCCCACCTCTACCGCTTACTCCAGACCCAAGATTTCCTCTCTGAACCTCTACTCCCTTTCAGACGTGGGGGAGAGATGGGTGGGCGGAGGAAGCCACGGTGCTGCACTGCACCCGAGGGAACACCAGCACAGGCGAACCGCTGAGTATGAAGAAGTGGCCAATGGTGTTCACTGCTGTGCTTGGGGAACCTAGCTGGGCTCTGAGGGAGTTGAGCAGGTGGCTACCCAGAGTAAGGCTGGCATTAGCACAGCCTATCACCACCACTGGATCAGCCACTGTTGGGGATGGGAGCCCAAGCTTCCGAGAGTGGAGAGCCACCTTGATCTCAGAGTCATGTTTTCTGTGGCTATAACAAAATGCCTGAGATCAGGCATACTGTTCTAAAAAAAAAAAAAAAAAAAAAAAGACAGTAGTACCAGGTCCCTGAAATGTTGCTTTCACAAGGATTTAACAAGCCCCAGGGGACTGTGAGAGGCAGGCCAGGGTGGCCTGCCTGGACACATACTATCCAGAAGGATCCTGGATTTCTCCAAAGTATGCTGGGAATTAGAGCAATGCAGTGCTCTCTGTAGTGAGCTGCTCTGTTGCCCACATGCCCAGAGAGCTGGATGCCGGTCACACGAGAAAGAAAACAGACTAAACAAGTCAATGATTCGTGGCTTCTGTAAGCAACCCATAAACCCCCTCCCTGTAGTAACTGGAGGAAGGTGCGGATCCAGGCAGCCCTTATGTGGGGCAGAGGGGCTCAGATCCAGCCTGGCACCACTGGATCTCCCCCATAAACATTTCTCAACAAACTATATGGGCACCATATTCCTTCTTGGGGTCTCTTCCTTGATCTCTTGGCCACCTAGTCCACGGCCCTGCCATACATAGGCTGCAAATGTCACACGGGGTAATTTATAAGGAATAGAAATTTATTAGCCTCCCAGGCCTGGTGGCTGGGAAGTCCACGGGGCTGGCTACCTGGCATCTGCTGAGCGTCCACTGGTGCATGGTTACGGGGCACAGGGTGAGCCAGAGCATGGGGGCTAACTCTTCCTACAAAGGCACTAACACGATGGTGGGGACCCCACCCCCACGGCCCCCTGGTGTCCTCATTAGCTCCCAAAGGCCACCAACACGAAAATCTGAGGGTTCAGTTTCTAACACATGAACTTGGGGGGACACTTCAGCACAGCACAGGGCTTATCCCCCCCCCCCGCCCCCGGGACAGGGGAGACCCGGAGTCTCACATCCAATTGGGCCGTGGAGGCGTCTCCCTGTTGATTCTGCGGAAGGAAGAAGAGCTCATGGTCCGAGCTTTCCCCTCACTCAGTCCTCGAGACAGCCCTGCAAGGTAAGAGCCAAGAAGTCATATGTTTTGCCCCAAGTGTCACAGCTGCTAAGGGGCAGAGCAGGACTTGGAATCCAGGGTCTTTCTGAAATGATCCAAGGCCTTGTTAGGACTCCTGGGCTCAGCTGGTGGGAGGGTGGAGTGGTACAAACACTGCGGAAAGCCGTTAAGCGACGTGGCGACACGTTCCCTAAAGCCAAACACATACCCCCACCCCGCCCCGCCCAAATGTAACCATCCCAAATATCCATTAACAGGAGGATGGATGAAAGAACGGCGGGTACTCACAGAATGGAATACTACACAGCCGAGAAAATGAGCCGCACTGCTGCACCCAGCACAGGTGAATCTCACAGGCTTGATGTCGAGAGAAAGAATCCAGACCCGAACGGACAGATGTGGCACGGTTCAAGGAGTTCACGGTCAGGCAAGACTCATCTTCGGGGACAGAGGTCACTTGGTGGGAAGGGCAAGGAACGGAACCCTGCTACGGGGCCCGAGATCCGTGTTCCACGTGGGCGCTGAGATTGCGTGGGTATAGTCACATGGGAAAGTCCTGGAAGCTGTCTCCTTGTTCTATTGGAACGTCAGGCCTTTTGTAGGGATCTGCTGCTGGGGGTGGGGGGGGGCCTCCCTTTGCCAACCGCAGATCTGAGAGTGGGGTGGACGGTCCTCCACACTGGTGCCAAAAGGACAGGTCACCCTGGACTGGCCTCGGGTATATTATATGTGTCCACCAGGAGGGAGCTTTATATGGTGACTCAGACTGAAAGAGAGAGAGAAAGAAAGGGTCTTTTCAATCCTGAGTCTTATTTTAACGTGGTTGGTGGGTGTCACCCCCCCCCCCCCCCCCCGGCTTTCTCACAGAGTTTGGAACCGGGCAGGGGGGGTCCCAGGCAGGGGGTCCCAGCTGGGCAGACAGCAGACACCCCCAGGTGCAAGGGATGCACAGATTCTTTGAGTCCATGAGAGGCCCCTTGCTGACCGGGGTTGAGGCTACCCAGAGGGAGTTGTCTCAGTGGGGAGGCCCAGGTGAGAGGCCAGGCACCTGAGCTTTCTATAAGAACTGTCCCCCCCGCCCCCCCCCCCCCCCCCCGCCCCGTGATGGTTCATCTGAGTCCCATCTAGATCCAGCTCACTGAGCAGGCCCTACTACAGTCACCTCCCTTCATAAATGAGTGAATAGCCAGGTTTGGGGGCGTCTTCCTGCTGTTGCCCCCCAGAGCCCCTCCGAACTGCCGAGTTTTGGTGGGAAACATAGGAATTGTCCAGTTGGAGGCAGTGTTGGGGGTGGGGGGTCCTAGGTGGGATCACAGACCAGGTAAGAGCTGTTAGGAATAAACTGGCAAAAATCCCAACAGGCCCTGGCAACTTCTAAGTCAATGCTTACCTCGATGATGTCTTTCCAAGCGTTGGGAGGATTCCCAGATGGCTACGGAATTTAAAGTGTCTTTAAAAAATGGAAAACCAAGCTGGATGGGGCGCGGCCAAGGTAGGTAGGGTTCTGTGGCAGAGCGATTGATTGGCATGCACAGGGGCCTGGGTTCCATCCCCAGAACTGCAGGGGGCGGGGGGGGCGGAGAGGGGGGGAGGGTGCACATGGGACCACCACCATAGGACCCCGCTGCAGAGTGACACGGCAACCCCATCACCTGATGGCTCAAGGCTGAGCTCAACCCACAGCTCAGTTTGTGTGTTTTTGTCTTGAATTGGTATCCTTAGACGTGTGTGTGTGTGTGTGTGTGTGTGGTTTTTTTTTTTTTAATTTTTAGGTGGACACAATGTCTTTATTTTACATTTATGTGGTGCTGAGGATCGAACCCAGGGCCTCATGCACGCTAGGAGAGCGCTCTACCACTGAGCCACAACCCCAGCCCTAGATGAGGTTTTCTTATTGGATTTTTGCTTTTGTTTGGGTGCTGGGGGATTGAACCCAGGGGATGCTTTACCCCCAGAGTCCTCTTTTTTAAATTTTTAAACTTTTGAGACAGTCTCCGCTAAGTTGCTGAGGCTGGCCTTGAACTTGCGATCCTCCTGCCTCAGTCTCCTGTGACTCTGGAGACTGCCCGTTACAAGTGGGCAAGCACCATACCAGACAGATGAAGTCTTTTTTAATCCAGCTCCGTGCAGAGTGATGTCTTGTCTTTTTAAAAGATTGTGGACCATTTGGGGGCAGAGATTATGTTTTTTTTTTCTAAATATTTCTTCCAAATGAGCTGTGAGGGTAATATTATGGTCAAGAGTTGTTGTTTTGTTATTTTTGTTTTCCCCTAGTATTTGCATACACTTTACCAGTGTGCCGCAGTCCGGCTGCAGCAAACTAACCGGGGGGTGACGAATAACTTGTGTACATTGATACAGCAGGAGTGGGAGCCGTTTATTGTAGGACAGGAGGGGTATATATACATTCCACACAGCTTATCTTAATTAACATAAACTAGATACAGCAGTCAACCAATAAGGAATCTCCACACTTAATGGCTCGCTGGCATTACTTCACAAACCACTCCCTCTGCAAAATGTCAGGCGCCATCTTGACTTGTTTACAGACCCTAACACCAGTGGAACATCCTAATAGGCAAATCTGAAATCGGAGATGCTCCCCAAATCCAAACCTTCTTGTGCATCATATTGCATATGATGTAGAGAAGAGCACAGGTCTCAAAGGCATCAGGTGAGGGCTGTGCCTCCTTTAGAACGCAAGGTCAGTGTGTGAGTCAGCTTCCCGTTACTGTAACAAAACGCCTGAGATAATCAAATTAAAAGAGGAAAGATTTACTTTTGCTTACAGTTTCGGAGACTGTAGTTCAAGGTTATTTGGCCCTGTGGCAACTCAGCGCATCATGGTAGGCGTGGGTGAGGATGCATGTGGGTGAGGATGCCTGTTTACCCCATGGTGACTGGGAATCAAGGACAGAGGAAGGGACTGAGACACACACCCCCAATGACTAACTTCCTCACAGTAGGCCTCACCTCCTAAGGGTTTCACCCCCTCCCAAGAGTGCCAGAGTCTGGCAACCAAATCTTTAGCATGTAGATCTTTGAGGAACATTCAAGATCCAAACCATAGCTGATGGCCATAATTATAATCACTAACATATAATTATCCTCCAAAATCTATGGGTTGGATGCAAGTATGGACCCCACTCTAGAGAGGAGGAAAATGTGACTCAGAAGAATCACCTACAAAGTGTAACAGAGATCCCAGGCTGATTCCTCTTCCAGCCCATTCTCATTTCAGCACACTAGTTCCTCCTTACCTGAGGCTTCTCCTTCTATGGTTTTGGTTACCCACTGTCAATTACAGCTTAAAAAAAAGTATTGAATGGAAAATTCCAGAAGTCAACAGTTTATAAGTCTTAGTTTGTGTGTCATTCCGAGGGGTGCAACAAAATTTCATGCCATCCTACTTCAGTCTGCCCCGGGGCATGAATCATCCCTCTGTCCAGAGTTTCCACACTGCATATGCTACCCTCCCGTTCGTCACTTTGTAGCATCTGGTTACCAGCTTGACTGCCGAGGTGCTTGGGTTCGAGTCGTTGTTATGTGACGGCCTAACACTACATCACAATGCCTGGTCACTTCATCTCCTCATGTGGACTCTGTGTCACTTCACATCATCACAAGAAGGGTGAGTACAGGACAGGAAGACATTGTGAGAGGGACCATATTCATGTAACGTTTACCACAGTACATTGTCATAATCACTCTGTTTTATTATTCGTTACTGTTAACGTCTTACTATGCATGATTTATAAATGAAAAATTTTATCATAGGTGTGTATAGGGGAAAAAAAAAAACAGTAAGCGCCGAGATCCAAGGGGAGTGTGGTGTGAACCTGGAGGGCTAGGCACTATCCAAATCACCCAAATCAGGACAGGAAGTTTTCCTCTCCTCTGAAGACAATGGGAGGTTTCCAGCCACAGCAGTGCTGTAGATTGGATTTGGAATGTCCCCCCCAAAAAAGCCCATGTGTTTAAAGTTTTTCCCCCAGAATGGTGCTAATAGGACATGGGAGAAATTTTAAGAGGTAGAGCCTAATGGGAGGTTTAGACTTTTTTTTTGGGGGGGGGAGGCTGTGCCCTTGAAAGAGATTATGGGACCCTTGGTCTCTTTTTCTTTCTCTTCTTTGCAGCCCAGTCCTGAAGTGCACGGCCTGCCCCACCACCTATTTCTGCCAGGATTGCTGCCACCACAGGCCCAACAGTATGGGGTCAATTGACCATGGACCCAAACTGTGGGCCAAAATACACCTTTTCTCTGTAAAGCCGACTATTCCAGGCATTCTTTTATAGTAACAGAACACTGTCTAGCCGCCCAAGGAGGCTGGATTATTTCAGACCATTCCTCCTGCTGAGAACAATAGAATCGCTGGACAAAATTAAAAAGACATGGAGGAAACTTAATGCCTTTGTAAAAAAAAATCTAGATGTTGATGGATCTTTATTTTATTCATTTATTTATATGTGGTGCTCAGAAGGGAAGCCAGTGTCTCCCTCCCATGTGCTAGGCAAACACTTTACCACTGAGTCTCAATCCCAGCCCCTTAAATGCCTTTTACTAAGTGAAAGAAGCCAATATGAAAAGGCTATACGTTGTACAATTTCAACCGCCTCATATTCTAGAAAAGGCAAAACTATAGAGACAATAAAAAGATCGGTGATTGCAGGGCACAGTGGTGCACACCTGTAACCCAGTGGCTTGGGAGGCGGAGGCAGGAAGATTGCAAGTTCAAAGCCGGCCTCAGCAACTTAGTGAGGCCCTAGGCCAACTTAGTGATCCCCTGTCTCAAAATAAAACAATAAAAGGGGGGGCTGGGGATGTGGCTCAGTGGTGAAGCACCCTTGGGTTGAATCCCTGGTGCCCCACAAAAGAGATTAGTTAAGATGACCAGGGGTTAGAAGGGAGGGAGGGGTGAAGGAGGAGGACTGCAAAGCCAAATGTGCTCTAAAAAAAAAAAAACAAAGTCTGTTATTGAAAAAGAAAAAAAAAAAAAAAAAGAAGGTAAAATACTGGAAGAAAATAAACGACCCACAAAAGGTGGGGACATTGATTGGAAATTGTCCACCTGAACGATTCAGTAATTGAAATTAAGAACTGCCAACATATGTTGCATAAGTGATTAGATACAGCTGAAGGGAGATGTAAAGGAATGGAAGATAAAGAGAAAAAAAATTATGTAATATATTACATAATTTTTTTTAATATAGTAGGCAGGAACCCTAAGAAGCCATCGGAGAGCTTCCTGTGAGGGCCGACACCAAGGTTTACGTTCGAGATCTCCTGGGGCTGCTGGGGGAGCGTGAGTGGGGATTGCAGACCAGTTGGTGACTCAGCAGAAATAAAGGGAGCTACGGGACAATGGGGATGGGAGAGATGTAGCCACGTGGAGTATGTTCTGAGTTTTGGAAGGTAGAACAGGCAAATTGTTGAAGTTCAAGATGTGGGAGCAAGGATTGGAAAGAAAGGAGGGTCATCCCTAGATTTCTGGCTTCAGCCATTCAGTAAAGGATGGTGTCATTTATAGGAGAGCCCCTCCCCCATCCAGGGTGCACATTCCAAGACCCCCCAGGGAATGCCACAAATCACAGACACTACTGCCCCGTACATTTACTATGTTTTTTTTCCCAACAGGTACATAGTGTTACGGTTTGGATCTGCAATGTTTCCCCAAAGGCCAGGGTGTGGGGAGTGCCTGGTCCCCCAAAGCAGCCGGGTCCAATGGTGAGACTTTGAGGCCCTGATTGGTTCCTGGGGATTCTGACCCCATTGAGCTATCCACTGATAGCCCACTGTACTTCAGGGAGTGTCCTCTGACCCTGTGCACCCATCTTTTGTCTTCTAATTTGTTCTTTTTTCTTTTTTTTTTTTTTTTTAATATTTATTGATTTTTTTTTAGTTCTCGGCAGACACAACATCTTTGTTTGTATGTGGTGCTGAGGATCGAACCCGGGCCACACGCATGCCAGGCGAGCGCCCTACCGCTTGAGCCACATCCCCAGCCCCTAATTTGTTCTTACCAGATACTTTGGCCACCGTAATGAAAAGCTACCATACCCCTACCTGTGATAAAGTTTCATTTATATATTAGCCCAGGAGGAAATCAACAATAACTAAAAAAAAAAAAAAAAAAAAAAGAAATAGAATGATTATAACCATATGCGGTCATAAAAGTTATATGAATACAGTTCCCCCTCTCTCTCAAAATCATTTCCTGGACTGGGTCCGCCCTGCTGGTGAGAGGATCCAGGGTCCACCTGAGGAGATGAAGTGGGGTCAGGGACCAGGCGTTGTGAGGTCGCCTTAGGCTGCTGCGTGACAATGACTTGAACCCAGGCCCCGTGACCCCTTGGCAAGTCCAGCTGTCAACGGGGGACGCTGCAGCGTAAGGGGCAGAGCGGTGATGGCCCATGCCTCCGGCAGGATGAAGCGGCCTGGCCTGAGATCCTGGGGCACTACTCAGAATGTGGCCCCCGATGGAAAAACGTATGGGTTGGAGGCCATCGGATGAACGGCAGGTGATGGCTTTCTGATCAAAGAAGACTGGGTGGAGCGGGCTGGTGCCTCCTGACCTATCCGAAAGCGATATTGAGTCACCCTAGAGGAGTCGAACTGAACTTACAGGAAGGTAAAGAGGGTGGGCCCGGTGGAGAAACAGAAATTGAAAATTTCCCAGAAGGCGAACCAAAAAAAAAAAAATGGAAATAGAGGTCCATGCAAATACGTCTGCAGGATGCCCTTTTGGAACTCCCTGGAGAACTGCACGGAAAAACCTCAACTTGGAGATTCAGAGGGGAAAAGATGAATTGAAGACTGAAAAACAACTCTTACATTGAACCGTCCTCAAATGAAAGAGCTCACACTTAGTTCTTTGGACCCAATGATTTATTTGAACAAGAGGCCTGATGGGCGCGGTGGCCCAGGTCTGTGTAATAATCCCAGCGGCTCAGGAGGCTGAGGCACAAGGATTTCAGGTTCAAGGCCAGCCTCAGCAACTTAGTGAGGCCCTGTCTCAAAATAAAACATAAAAAAAAAAAAAAAAGGCTGGGGATGTGGCTCAGGGGTTAAGCTCGCTTTTGTGGAGGCTGGCTCTGAATTCACCATCCTCCTGCCTCAGCCTCCCCAGCGGCTGGGATTACAGGTGTGCCCCACAACACCCAGCTGGAATTGTGTTTTTAAGATAAAAGCCCAAAGTGCAAAAAAAGTGCCTTCATTGCTACAAACAACTAATTCCCGAGGGGTAGGTAGAGGAGCGGGCCAGCTGTGTGATAAATGGTTACCATAGTTATAAATAGTTGGATGCTTTGTTATAAATAGTAACAAATTTTTTTTTTTTTTTTAAGAAATAAAACTTAGGAATTGTTGGCCTCTGGAATTTTCCATCTGATATCTGCGAGCTGCAGTTGACTGTGAGAAACAGAAACCCCAGGAGTCAGCCTGAGACCTCTGTGAGGTGATTGTGGTTTTGAGCTGATTTGGTCTGAGTCTCATTTTCCTCTCTGTAGAGTGGGGCCCGACACCCGCACCCACCCCACGGCTCTGTCAGGGTGACTGCATGTTAGGGACCTAGAGTTCGCCCTCCAAGTTCTCCCAATGGACCCATGTGTGGTAAGCTCATGAAGTCGCCAGCTTGAAGCCTCTAGCACTGTGGGGAGGTGGCAAAACCTCTAGAAGGCTGGGGGTGCGTCTAGTGGAAGAAAGTTAGGTCACTGGTGGGGGTGTGTCCTTTTAGGGGATATTGGGACCCCAACCCCTTCTTCTGTCTCTTGTTTCCCAGCCACCATGATGTAAACAGATTTCTTCCAACATGCATGCGGGCCATGATGTACTGTGCCCAAAGCAACAGGCTCAACCTATCAAAAGACTGAATGCTCCAGAAATGTGAACCCAAATAAACCATTTTTTAAAAAATCGGATCAACCTCAGGTATTTTGTTACAGTAACAGTAAGCTGAATGATACAACATTCAAGTAAAAAAAAAAAAAGTCAAGTTGCTGGTGGGCACCTGGAACAGGATTTCACTGTTTCTACCGTGAAACAAAGCATCCTTTACCACTTTGGATCCAGAGCTCAGACAACCAGATCAGCCCATTTGTGGAGTTCAGGGCACCCCAGAGCTGGTTTAGCCTTCTGTAATAGAGCCAATCCCCCCATTTATCTGGAAAGTAGAGATTAGCCTTCAATAGTAGCAGGTGATGAAGCTCAAATCCTGCAACATACAAGTGGGTGTTTCTCTTTTAGCCAAGACTTCTGCAACCTGAGAGCTGCCGGTCTGCCTTATTTCAAATGCATCTGTTGCTTTGGTTTGCTAACCACAGGAGATTCGCCCTTCTCCTCCGCCTCACAGGGAATGTTTCTGTGAGATAGGTGAGGCCAGAAACTGTTTTTGGTTTTTCCCAAGCAGGGCATTGACTGGATCCAATTGGATTCAATTCAGATATTGCTTGGCGGGGGGGCTTCTCTGTGCCAAGACACAAGGACATTTTAATGATCCCTTTGTTCAGTAAGCACCCCCCCCTTGCTCCCTGCCCCCTAGCTCTTGGATCTTTTTTTTTCTATTTCCTCAAGATGCTAATTGCACTCCACAAGTGCCTCTGACTTCCTGGATAGTCCTTCACCTGGACTTTAGAAGCTGCCCGCACACAGTAGGCGCTCAATGTTTGTGCACTTGGTGGGTGAAGATCTCTGCTTCACAGCCTTGTCTGACCGAGTCTCTCAGGGCACAGGGGTCCCCGGGCAGGAGAACAACATGGTCGGCAGGAACTTGGGGTCCCTATTCAGGGCCCGATGAGAAGTGGTAGTAGATCCAAGGTCAGAGATCTGAGGGAGCAAATCTCAGCCCCACCACATCCTGGGCTTGAACGCTCAGTCTCGGGCTGGGGCTGGGGCTGGGGCTCCGAGGTAGAGCGCTTGCCTGGCATGTGTGAGGCACTGGGTTCGGTTCTCAGCACCACGTAAAAATAAATAAAGGTCCACCAACAACTTAAAAAGAAAATGCTCAGTCTTTCTAACCTCCTGGGACCATCTCCCTTACTCCAAAGAGGGAGTGATTTAAAATCCAATTTGTGCGGCTGGGAGCTCAGTGGTAGAAACACTTGCCCATCATGCACAAGGCCCCGGGTTCAAGCCCCAACACCACGATAAATAAATGAACAATAAAATCGCGTTTGTGGTGGCACAGAGGAGGTGGTCCACACCTGGAGCTGGAGGTGATGTTGGAGCTGAGACTGGGTCATGCAAAGAGCCTGAGGCTGAAAAGGAACATCAGGGCGAAGGCTCTGGGGCTGGGAATGTCCCCAGGATGTCCCCTGGTTTGTTTTCAGGATGGCTTACAACCCAGGGGACTTGGAGAGACTGGAGGCTGTGTGGGGCCAGCCTCATGCTGTTCTAAGCTTTTGTATATCTCCCCGGGGGGGGGGGCATCTGGGAGGCCATCAGGGAGTCTGGTCTGCGAGGCTGACGAGGCTGAAGGCTGACAGCCTCCCGAAAGCCAGGCCCCTTCTTCTCACCGAGGACCTTTCTCGAATCCGTTAGCTCCACCAGCAGCCCCCAAAGGAACCAGAACGTGGGGGTTTGTGGGCTTTGCCTTTCATTTCCAAACTTCTTTCTATTGATTCATTTCCTTCGCGAGCATCGGTGAAGTGGATGCTGGGTAATGAATACTTAGCTGGGTCCTAAGGACAAATCAGATACTTGGGTGACCTCGAACAGCCCAGAGCCCAAAGATTCCCCGGTATAAAAGGGGAGTCCTGAAGGTTGGTCCACCTGTAAGTCGCTTCTTTTTCAGAGGACTTCAATGAGAGAAGAAAAGACAGAGAGAGAGAGAGAGAGAGAGAGAGAGAGAGAGAGAGAGAGAAGCAGGAAAAAAAAGGTTCTTTTTCTCTTACCTTAAGATCTAAAAGTTTCCAGAACGTTCGATCTGGTAGCTCCAGTCCCCATCCAAACCACCCACCCTGGCTACAATCGACCTCCAAGCCAGGAGAAGCTAGGCGACTACCAACCCACCACCCCTCCGTCCTGAGCGGCGGTGAGAACGAACACTTTCGACTGCCCTCTCTGTCTCCTGACCCAGAAGTCCTGGTGGCCTAAGATTTTTTGCAAAACTGCCCTTTTTGATTAACAAATGACTTCTCTGCTAAAAGCCTTGCAGGGGCTTCAGAACCTGTCCATCTAGGAGCCATCTGGCCATGTGGGAAGAGTATGGAGAAGCAATGCTGTATAGACCGAAGGCTTTGGGGGGGCTCTAAGACCTTAGAAAATCATTGTGCCTCTCTGACCCTCAGTCTCCTCTTCAGCACAAGGGAAATGATCGTGAATGAAATTCTGAGAAGATTAAATAAGGTCTGTCAAGTGCGCCCAGTGTGGTCAGGACATACAAATTAAAGCAACAAAAGACACCACTTCTCACCTATTAGTTGGGCAAACGGTTAATAAGCTTATACTCTCCTACGTAGATAAAGATATGGGGGACCAAGGACAGTCATACCTGGCTAGTGGAAGTGCACATTAGCGAGGTCGTTTGGGTCTTATCTAGTGAGAATGGAAAGGTGCAGACCCCACAACTCAAATGTTCCTCCATAGAGAGGTAAGGGTGGAATCTCATCCCACAGTTAAAGGAACAAGCTGACTGCATATGAATTAGTATGAGTTGATCTCCACAGTGTTGGGTAGGAAGAGGAAGAGGCCTAGTGATATATACAGAATCTGTTTCTATACAAAATACTAATGGGGTGGGAACGTAGCTCAGTGCAAGAGCACTTGCCTAGCACGTGCAAGGCCCTGGGCTAGACTTCCAACATTGCAAAGGAAAAAAAAAATGTGTCATTTATACACAATGGAATATTACTCAGCACTAAAAAAGAATAAGATCATGGCATTTGCAGGGAAATGGATGGCATTAGAGAAGATGATGCTAAGCAAAGTTAGCCAATCCCAGAAAAACAAATGCCAAATGTCTTCTCTGATATAAGGGGGGTGACTCAAAATGAGGTAGGGAGGAAGAGCATAGGAAGAAGGTGACCTCTAGATAGGGAAGAGAGGTGGGAGGGAAAGGGAGGGAGAAGGGGAATAGCACGGATGGTGGAAGGAGACCCTCACCACTATACAAAATACAGGTATGAAGATGTGAATTTGGGGTCAACATACCTTATATATAATCAGAGATACGACAAATTATGGTATAATGGTGTATTAAGAATTGTAATGCAGGGCTTGGATTGTGGCTCAGTGGCAGGGCTCTCGCCTAGCACGGGTGGGACCTGGGTTTGATCCTCAGCACCACATAAAAAAAATAAAGGCATTGTGTTGTGTCCATCTACACCTTAAAAAAAAAATTGTAATGCAGGGGCTGGGGCTGTGGCTCAAGTGGTAGAGCGCTCGCCTGGCATGCGTGAGGCACTGGGTTCGATTCTCGGCACCACATAAAAATAAAAGATATTGTGTCCACCCAAAACTAAAAAAATAAATAAAAAATTAAAAAAAAATGAATTGTAATGCAAAAAATATATAAAGTGGCAAAAAAAACCTCGAGCAAAATAACGCTATCTCTAGTATTATTACTAGAAAAATACATTCTTATCAAAAATATGAAAATGGGCTTAGAAGTAGGTGCCACATTTATGACACCGGTTACTTCAGCAGAGGGGATGAGGTGGGAAAGGGCAGGGGAGGGGGTGATTTCAAAGCATTCTTAAAATTCGGGTGGCGAAAGTCTGGGTGTCTGGGATATTACTCATAGTCGTTTTCTGCATATTTGTTTTCAAAAGGGAGAGACAAAAATGTACTAGCTGTGGATTGCTATAAGAACCTGCTTGAGCTCATCAACTTAAAAAGAGGAAAGGTTTAGTAAACATGACTCAGGGTGACAGAGGTTCCAGGACATGGCTACTGGTCCCTTTGCTCTGGGGCTCGGTGGCAGACAGAGTGCTCACATCCTGGAACCCAGAAGCAGAAAGAGAGAGGAAGGGGCTAGAATCCAACCATCCCCTTCATAAAGGTTCCACCATCTCCCCACGGCACCATGGGCTGAGGACCAAGCCTTTGACACAGGGACCTTTGGGGACACTTATCTCAAAAAAAGCACAGCATAAGGGCTGGCATGGTAGCTCAGGGGTAGAGCGCTTGCCTAGCACATGGGAGGCCCTGGGTTTGATCTTTAGCACCATATAATACTAAATAAAATAAAGGCATTGTGTTCATCTACAGCTAAAAAAAATTTTTTTAAAGCATAGCATAAAAATATACCCTCCTTTATAGAGAGCACCCACTAAGAATGTAGTGGCACCCCCTTTCTCCACTGAAAAGCCCTCTTCACCATGGCTGATTTTAGGACTGTCCGCAAAAGAGTCTCTGCAAAAGAATTCAATGTAGATAAACTTCCTATTTTCATGTCACCCTGTTTACTTGGCCACTGGCCGGGAAGATACCAGCACTCCAGGTGCTGGACACCCCCCTTACTACTTTTTTCACAAATGTATCCAGTGTAGTACTTTGTAGAAATGTGCAAACAAGGCCTCTGGCCTTGAGCTGGGCTTCGCAGAGATGTCTACATTTTTAAGAGCAGTTACCAATTGGGCTCCATGGTAACAGCTGGCAGGGGAGGAAAGAAAGGGGAGAAGAAGCTCCCCCCTTCTCAGGTGTTGTCCTTGAAGGGTTAACTTGCCCAGAACAGTAAAAGAAAAAGCTGCTTTTATGTGAACTTCTGCAGACTGTGAACTTCTGAGCCCCTCCCCTTACATGCTGGGTATAAAACTCTTGAAACTCCCTGAACTCGGGGTTCAGGGGATTGATTGATTACAGCAAAAGCTGTGCCCTCTGAACCTGGCTGCAGCCAAATAAGACTGTTTCCTGCTATCTTCGGTGCCTGGCCTCGTCTGTCCCTACAACAAGAACGTAGAAGGGATGACAGGTTTAAAAAGTCACCAGCTCGCCAGTGTGACGTTTGTTTCAGTCTAGGACCATGAAGGATGCTACAGTTGTTGACAGAAAGGCTGTGCTTTCAATGGGGTACCAGGTTGTGGACCAGGTGCCCAAGAATTGGTGTCCCTGATTACAAAGTGCTCCTGGTACCGCCACCTTGACCAATGATCTAATGAAGCATCCCCGAGATGGGAGAAAGGTGACCCTGTGCACCCCGGTATTGCTCAGAAGATAGAGGAACACACTCAGCACCACCAGGAGAAGAGGGAAAGACCAGACGTGGACCTTTTTTTGTAAGACCATGACCGAGGGTCAAATCATGGTCACCACCTTTCCAACCCTTCAGGCTTCTGAGCCTCTGGGGATGACGGGATTACACCGCTGCACCCAAGAGAAGCAACTTTAAAAGAATGAAAGGTTCGTTTTGGCCCACAGTTTCAGAGGTCTCAGTCCATGGTCAGTTGGCAGGCTTGCTTTTGGGTCGAAAGGAAAAAAGAAGAGAACAGAAAACCACTCCAGATGCCTCGAAGACAAGAGAGGGCTGGGGCTCAGTGGTCAAAGCACTTGCCTCACACCTGTGAGGCCCTGGGTTCAATCCTCATCACCACCTAAAAATAAATAGCTAAAAGGATACTGCGTCCCTTTACAACTAAAAATAATGATTAAAAAAAAAAGACAATAGATAACATAATGCATAACCCTCAATTGGATCCTGATGCAAAACTAAGCAGCTGGGAAAACCTCAGGACAATTGGAGACATTTATATATTGGGCTAGATATCAGGTGATGTTACTGAATTATGGTGGACGGTCTTGGATATGATAATGATAGTCTATGTAAGGAAATGTTCATTTTCTTTTTCTTTTTTTTTTTTTTTTTGTGTGTGTGGATTGAATGGAGGGCACTCTACCACTGAGCAACATGAAAACTGAACATGAAACACAGTAGCTCCTCCATCCTTTTTAATGTTTATTTTGAGACAGGATCTCTCTAGGTTGCTGAGGCTGGCCTCCAAACTTTCCATCCTCCTGCCTCAGCCTCCCGAGTGGCTGCGGATTACAGATGTACGCACTGCTGTGCCCAGTAGAAGGTCTCTGTAAAGACAGAGGCAGATGTGGATCATAGACCCAATGAGTAGACTCATTAAGGCCAGGTGGAGGATCTGTGGGTATTCACTTTATTTCCTTTTCCACCTTACTCTAAGTTTTGAATTTTTCATATAATCAAAAGTAATAAAGGAATTTTTTTTTTTTTTTGTACTGGGGATTGAACTCAGGGGCACTCAACTACTAAGCCACATCCCCAGCCCCATTTTGTATTTTATTTAGAGACAGGGTCTCACTGAGTTGCTTAGTGCCTTGCTGATTTGCTGAGGCTGGCTTTGAACTCACGATCCTCCTGCCTCAGCCTCCCAAGCCGCTGGGATTACAGGCTCACACCACCGCACCCAGCCTGAAGGAGATATTTTAAAATAAGAAAAGCAACTAGGTCTTGATGCAAGTGATGATACAGCATATCCATGAACCGGCTCCCAAACCTTGGGGTGGATAAGCTGTCTTCCCTCTGGGTTCCAAAACTCGCCCATTACCCTTGATCGTTGAGCTTAAAATTAGAAGACCTCTCTTCCCCTGGGAGGGACAGCTCAGAAAGGGCTGGTTTCAGAATGAGGTGTGGAAAGTGAAGAACCAGGTTCAGAAACCTCCTGCCCGGTTCTGGGGAAGTTGCACGTGAGCACAAAGGCGGATCAGCAAGGAGACGATGCCATCCTTCCATCCTCAGCCACCTAACCGAATCAGGCTGCATCTTGTTTGGTCTTCGCTTCATGCAAAGCACCTGCGGGCTGGATGCTGCACAAGCTCTGCAAAGCCAAGACCCTGTGTGTGCGTGTGTGTGTGTGTGTGTGTGCGTGTGTGTGTGTGTGTCTTTAGACAGCTGCACCCCAGTCTAGCCCAGTAAGAGTTCCGTTTCTGGAAGGCACAGTTCCCTCAACAGTCAGAGAGGAGCTTGGTAACCGTCAAAGCAAAACCCCCAGGGAGTCAGCTGCCTTGTGAGCCCCAGACCCCGGGGGTGTGCGAACAAAAGGCAAGGAGGTGGGGTGATGCAGGCATTCGGCAGTGACCCGGGCTTGCCCCATTTGGCTCGCTCTCTCTCTCTCTCTCTCTGGTAGTGGGGATGGAACCCAGGGTACTTTTACCACGGAGTCACATCCCCAGCACTTTTTGTTTTTTATTTCGAGACAGAGTCTTGCTAAGTTGTTAGGTCCTTGCTAAGTTGCTGAGGCTGACTCTGAACTAGTGATCCTCCTGCCTCAGCCTCCCAAGTTGCTGGGATTCCAGGTGTGCCCCACGGCTCCCAATTTTTTTTTTCTTTTTTTTTTTGGCAGTACTGCAGATGGAATCCAGAGCCTCACCAGGCAAGAGCTCTACCCTACAGTTGCCCTGCATGCAATGGGACACCAGAACTCCTCCTCTTACCTAACATGGTACCTGTTAACAGACCTCTCTCCGTCCTCTCTCTCTTGCCCTCCCCAGTCCCTAATAACCCCTATTCTATTCTCATTCTTCTTTGAGATCAACATTTTTAGATTGCCTATGAACAAGAATGGGTGGTGTTTGTTTCTCTGTGCCTGGCTTATTTTAGTTAAGATAATATCTTCCGGTTCCATCCATTTTGATGCAAGTGATGGGATTTGCTTCTTTTTAAAGGCTGAATAATATTCCACGGTGTATATATGCACCACATTTTCTTTATCACCCGTGGATGGACGTTTAGGTGGATTTCATATCTGGGATACTGTGTAAAGTGCCGCAGTGAACATGAGAGAGGGGTTGCTGTACTTCCTATCTCTCAGGAGGTTTCAGAAGACTTGCAATGAGGGGGCTGGGGATGTGGCTCAAGCGGTAGCGCGCTCGCCTGGCATGCGTGCGGCCCGGGTTCGATCCTCAGCACCACATACAAACAAAGATGTTGTGTCCGCTGAGAACTAAAAAATAAATATTAAAAAAAAAAAAAAAAGACTTGCAATGACATAGAAACAGTTACAATACACGGTAATAAGGGCCACAGTATCAATCCTCAATCCCATCCATGGAGAACTCACTTGCTCTGAGAATGTAACTACGTGAACTCAGCCCTCACATGGCTTGTGCCACACATAGTGCTATTATTATACCCACTTTACAGAACAGAGCACAGAGGCACAGAGACATTATGTACATAACTTGCCACCAAGGACTCCAGTTGGTATTTGGCAGAGTGGAGATTCAAACGCAGTCTGGCTGGCTCTCCTGCTTTGATAGGCATAGTGACATGCGTGGGCTCTCTCTCTGTCTCTCTCTCTCTCTCTCTCTCTCTCTCTCTCGTCCAGCGAGGAGGTCCACGGATCAGGGCAGAGAAAGAGTGTGGCTGCAGAGTCGCTAATCAAGACCTCCAGAGACCAAGCAGGAAGCAGGTCTGATTTTATTGAGCAGCTACCATGTATATATACTCAGGCAGCAGCTAAGCAGGTTACAGGCAGCCACTAATGCAATTTCTGCTAACTGCCCTTGCAGTGACCAATTGAGGAGTGGGCTGTGGGGCAAGTGCTAAGACTACAACACATGGCCTCACGCCCAGAGCTGTGCCGATGGGGTAAGCGGTTTGCCACTCACACGCCTAGCAAGAGGGGAGTGGCCTGCCACTCAGACGCCCTTCGCATATTCCATGCATGCAGTACTCCATGCCCCGGTCCCCACAGTGACAATGCTCAGGAGGTGCAGAAAATGAGCCCCTAACTTGGGTTGGGGTAGTTAGGGTGGCTTCCCAGAGGAGACGACACCCCAACTGAGTCTCGGAGGAGCCGGGCTTGCAACAGAATAGGCCAAGACTGACCAGGGAGAGTGTGTCCCTTCTGTGCAGCTGAGACCCGGCCTGGGGTGTACAAGTAGAAGCCTGGGGCAGGAGCTTCGCCCTTGAGATGGGCCAGGGAAAAACCTGGACGTGCCCAAGCCATGCCAGGGTGGATGATGTCGCCCGGGCCGCTCTGCTGCACCTTGGTGGACAGAGCCTTGGGACTCAGAGCCCTTCACCTTGCCTGGTGAGCGCGCAGGCGCAGGTGACCCGGGGCGGCTGATTTACATCCTCCCAGGTTGAGGGGAAGACCCAGGAAGCGCAGCCCAGGCACTAATCAAATCTAGGGCTAATAATAAACATCCTGAGTAATGAGTGGCCTGGGCCAGAGGAGGCGAGGTGGCCGGAGCCGGCGGGCAGGCAGAGGAGCGCTGTGAGTAGCCAAGCCGGTGGGCAGGCCAGCAGGTGGGCAGTGGTGGGGGACACCCTCGCCCCATGTTCTGCACGGGCTCCTGGGCCCACACGGAGCCAGGACCTTGGGGAGGCCCCAAGATGTCTGCATCCCCAAGGCTTCCCCAGGCCTTGCATGTGGAGAACCCCGAGTCTGGGGCACTTAGGGGTGTGTGTGTGGGGGGGGTCTTGCCTTCCAGGAGAGGAGAGCTAAGGCTGGAGCTGGGGGGGGGTTGTCCCCCATGGAAGGAGTTGTCCCCTTTGTGACCAGGTGCCCCCCCACCCCATGTTTTCTCTTCCACCCTCAGTGGGTCATTTTAAAATGAATCCCAAACATGGTGGGATTTTAGATGCCCGAACTGCGGTCACCTTTGATATTATCAGTCCGTGTCCCAGTGTACCTGATGGATGTATCCACGTCTTTCCTTTTTGTTGTTATTGTTCAAATCAGAATTCAACATGGCCCACGTTAGACATTTAGTTATGCTTTTTAAAAATACATATATTTATTTATTTTTTTTAGTTGGAGTTGGACCCAATACCTTTCTTTTATTTGCTGATTTTTATGGGGTGCTGAGGATCGAACCCAGGGCCTCGCATGTGCTATGCTAGGCGAGCGCTCTACCAGTGAGCCACAACCCCAGCCCCTACTTATAGTTTTAATCCACACCAATTCCCACTTTCTCTTTTTTTTTTTTTTTTGCTTCAAATTATTTGTTGAAGAAAGGGGACTGTGTTTCTTGTAACATCTCATCAGGACGGGTTTTGGGAGACTTGGTCAAAGATAAAATTTACCTGGAAACATCTGTTGCTTAGAGCAGATGAACCCAAGGCTGGATGTGAGTAGGGACTGTCCAGCATCCAGGGCCGCACCTCAAATCCACATGCCTCTCCTGTTCCTTTCCCCGGCACCCCAGCTTTGAAGCCTGTCGTATCTCTGATTTTCATTTGCGACCGGGGACTACAGACCCGTACTGACCTGTATACGCAGCCAAGGGCTCAAATACACATAATTTCTTAGAGGGTTTGACAAGGCAGTGACCAGGCCACCTTGACCCAGGATGAAATCCCCCCCCAGGACTCTGGGACCAGATGTCAAGAACTAGCTAGACTTGTGACTTGGCACCCACAGAGGCTTCTAGGGACACACTGGAGAGGGAAACCTTCTAGCTCCCGTTGTTCAGAGACTAAAGCACTAAAGCTTTGAAACGGCCGGACCCTCTCTCGAAGAGTCATAAGCAAAGGCTCTGAGAAGGTCTGTGGTTAAAATGGGGCTTTAGCTTATTTATTTATTTATTTACTTACTTATTTAAAATATTTATTTTTTAGTTGTAGTTGGACCCAATAATTTTATTTTATTTACTTGTCTTTATGTGGTGCTGAGGATCGAACCCAGGGTCTCTCATGTGCTAGTCGAGTGCTCTACCACTGAGCTACAGCCCTAGCACCCCCCACCCCCACCCCGGGCTTTAGCTTTTTAAAACTCAATATTTTTAAATTTTTAATAGTTCTTATATTTGTTCCAAAATAAAAGTAGGTATATATTCTTGTGGCCTATAGTTCTCATGCAACAATAAAAGCTAGAATGTCTACAGATTAGGACAAAAATATAAAACCAGTAAGACGTGAATGAACCACCTTTAGTTTATTTACTCTAACAAGTGCTGCTGTTTTTCTCAAACAGAAAAAAAACGTTTTGCATACAAGAAACGCATCACAAGTGTTGGTTTACTAACAGAAAGCTGTTGTTTTGGATCCTGTTCTGTTCTTAAACTGTTAGCGTTCTTACTTTAATAGTCATGTTGAGAAGGCTTGTTCTCATCAACAATCTTACTCAAACTGATATTGAGAAATTCAAGTCTTTTCTTCCTCTTTCAAGGCAATCAGAACAGAATATCAGTCAAACTTTATGCATGACAATCTTCAGATGCCAATTTTTTAAAAAAAAAAATATTTACCTTTTAGTTGTAGCTGGACACAATATTTTATTTTTATGTGGTGCTGAGGATCGAACCCAGGGCCTCAGGCCTGCTAGGGGAGCGCTCTACCTCTGAGCCCCAACCCCAGCCCAGATGCCGATTTTAAAAAGGCAAATACAGATAGATTGAGGAAATTCAAGATGGCCTTTCCTAAATCTGCCGCAATGACTACTAAAAAAAAAAAATCCCATTCGTTTTAGATTTGGGACAGAAATATATTTTTTTTCCTGCTTATTTGCCATGGGGCTTGTTCGGAGTGGCTGTATAGGGAGCCCCCTGTACTTAATGAAACGGACACGGTTTGGGTCTCTTCTGAGTAATGTAAATCATGGTCTGGCTTTGACTTTCTTTAACGCAGCATTTTCCAAACGTATTTGACCACAGAGGTCTTTCTGGGTACAGCACCTGTTAACTAGCCGAGGGTGCCAAGAAGCGCAGGCTGAGGGCTCTGAGAATCCTCCCTCTGGTTTCAGGGTGGGCTCCATCTGGCCCTGATGCAGCCAAGGCGTGGGCCCGGCCCATGGGCCCAGAGTGTCCATCAGCAGAGCGTCTTTCTCAAGCTCCGGTTCTGCCTGGTGGCTGTCACTCTCTGGGACGTTTTTGCCCATCTCTGGGGATGAATGGTGGCTCTGGGATTTTACATAGGTCCAGGTGGCCGTGGAGGAGGGGGAGGTAGGGATAGCCTCCTCTGCTCCCTTGGGTGTCTGCCAAGGTCAAGCGGGCACTAGATAGTCCAGTCCAGTGGCATTAGTGGCTTTCCCAGGCCACGGATGGGTCTTGGAACCTCTCTAAGGCTGCCTTTGTCTCTCGAACCTGTTGTGCACTCAGCCATTGCTTCACAGCGTGACCTGGGGGGGTGGCAGGTCCCTCCCTCTCATCTTCCCCACCCCAAATGGGGGGAGGATCAGAGGCCTTTAAAAAAATTTTTTTTTTTTTTTTTTTTTGCTTGATTCTTTGGTTTTAAATTTGCTTTTGAATAGATGGTATTAGTCATGGGATTCGAAACCTGGAAAGGAGAAGGGGAAAAAAATAGAAAGTCATTCTTCCCCCCCTTCATCTGCCCAGGGCCTGCCTTCTCTGGGATAAACAGCTTCATCGACATGCAATTTACAGGCCATGAAGCTCACCTATTTAAAGCTCATGATTCCATGTTTCATGGCATATTTACAGAGTTGTGCAACCATCACCGTAATCTAATTTTAGAATATTTCCAACATCCCCAAAAGAAGCCTTGAGAGTTCAACCCCCACCCAAAAGCTAGGCTACCACTAATCTTTCTGTGTCCACAGATTTGTGTATTTGGGACATTTATATCAATGGAATCATAGTATGTGGTGTATCATGACCTGCTATTTACTAAACGTGTTTTAGGATCATATACAACACGTATCAGTACTTCATTCTTGGCCCAATAATATTCCATTTTGTGGATATAGCAGGTTTTTGTTTATCTGTACTTTGGTTGATTGACAGGTTGTTCTACTCTCTGACTAGGAGGAGTAATGCTTCTGTGAACCTGGAGGTACATGTTTGGGGTTAACATGTTTTTATTTCTCTTAGATACCTACAGGTGGAATTACTGGGACTCCTAGGGTAATTCTGTGGTCAACATTTTGAGGAATTGCCAAACCACTTAAAAGGTGGTTGGGCCGTTTTAGAATCCCATTCGATGCACAAAGATTCTGATCTCTCCACATCCTCACCAAATTGCCCATCTTTCTCATTATAGCCATGAGAGTGAGTGTGAAGTTCAGATTGGCATTTCTCTCCCTCATGATCATGATGCGGAGCATCTTTTCATGTTTGTTGGCAAAAAAAATGTCTTTTCAACTATTTGGCCCAATTTTTAAAAAATTGTTTCTTAAAGAGAGAGAGAGAGAGAATTTTTTTTTAATATTTATTTTTGAGTTATTGGTGGACACAACATCTTTGTTTGTATGTGGTGCTGAGAATCGAACCCGGGCTGCACGCATGCCAGGCGAGCGCGCTACCGCTTGAGCCACATCCCCAGCCCTATTTTGCCCAATTTAAAGTTCAGTTGTGTTATCAATTATTCCTTGACAAGTGTTCTTTATACATTCTGAGTTGAAGTTTCTTATCAGATCCATGATTTGCAATGGTTTCTTTCCGGTATTTTATTCTATTCTTCTTCTTTTTCTGTGGGGCACTGCAGGGATGGGGGACTGTACTTGGGGGTACTTTACCACGGTGCTACGTCTCCAGTCTTATTTATTTATTTAGAAACAAGATCTTGCTGAGTTGCTGAGGCTGGCCACCCGCGTGCACCGTCCTGTTCCAGCCTTCCAAGTCACTGGGATTACAGGTGTGTACCATAATCCTTTTACCTTCTCGATGGTTTCTTTTATCGTGACTATTGATTCCCTGTGCCTTCTAAGAGTTTTTCTTTGTAGACTTAACTCTTCTGTTTAGGTCTAGGATCCAGTTTGAAATAACGGTGTGAGGCAGGGGTTTTGTTTCATCCTTCTATATGTAAATTCCAGGGGTCTCAGCACTCCTTGTTGAAAAGACTCTTCCCTATGCCATTGGATTGCCTTGGTGCCCTTGTTGAAAATTAATTGGTCACAAATGTTAGGCTTTAATTTTGAACTCGTAATTGTATTCTATTGAGTGACGGCTATTTTTAGGCCAGTACTCTATGGGTCTTAATTACTGTTGCTTTGTAGTAAGTTTAAGTAGAAAAGTGTAAGTCCTCCAACTTTGGACTCTTTCAGGATTGCTTTGGATCTTTTGGTCTCTTGCATTTCCACATGAATTTTAGGATCAGCTTGTCAAACGCTGCAGAAAAATTCCAGCTGGGATTTTGAAGGGAATGGCATTGAATCTGTAGAACAGTTTGGTTGACTGTCTGCACAATATGAAGTCTTCCAATCCATGAACATGGGATGTCTTTCCACTTATTTAAACTTTCTTTAATTTCTTCCAAAAAAAAAATGTGTTCTAGTTTTCAGTGTACAAATCTTGCACATCTTTTAAAAATGCTTTAAGATGTTTTATTTAAAATGTGATATTGTCTTTATTTTCTTATTATGATTTTACGCAAATACCAACACAAATATAAATTTAGAACGTTCTTCCTTTTGAGGGAAAATAAAAGGAACCTGCTTTGTTGTTTTGGCTTTCTTTTTTTTCCCCCTACTTAATATACCTTGGAGTTCTTTCCATCGCAATATAAATAAAGATCTTCTTCATTACTTTTTTTAAATACCTTTATTTTATTTATTTTTATGTGGTGCTGAGGACCGAACCGAGGGCCTCATACTTGCTAGGCGAGTGCCCTACCGCTGAGCCACAACCCCAGCCCCTTCTTCGTTACTTTTTAAAATATAACTGCCTAATAGCCCAGTGTATGTGTAATGTAACTTACTCTGTCAGTCCCCAAAGCATGGACATTTAGGTTACTTTCAATCCTCAGTAATTACAAACATGGCTGCAGTGAGTTCATCGTTTTTTTCTCTGTAAGATAAATCTGGAGTTTAATCACCGAGTTATCGATAATTTTGATAAATCTAACCCAGTTGTGCTCCATGATGATCATACTTATTTACTTTCCTTCTATAGTGAATGAGAGTGTGTTCATTCAAGGGTTTGCCAACAGAAGTGCAATTACTTTTTTTTTTTATCATCTTAAAAACTCGATTAGAGGGAAGAGGTATCAGTGTGGCTGAATGAAATCATGCATCTTTGGGTTGTGTTGACCTGTCAGTGAACTGTCCATTCATGACCTTTGCCCATTTTTCTGTTGACTGGTCTTTCTCTTTCTGTTTGCCTTTCAAATATGAGTTGCAAATGTCTCCCATTTTTCCTATGTCTGTACTTTCTGGTAAGGTGCTCGTTGCCGTAGAGAAGTTCTTTTGTCATTGTTTACCATTGGCTTCTTTTGTGTGTGTTCTATTTTTATCCATCTCTTATGGATTTTGGATTTACCCTCCAAGGTTGTAAAGAAATCAATATGACATATATTAAATGTAAATTCTTATATTTTTGTTCTTTTAATCTTCAACTGGGTCTTGTTGTGGTTTGCTTTGCTTTTATTTTATTTTATTTTTTTTTAATCTGAGGGAAACTTCCTGTGCTTGTTTCTGACCCTTTTGTGCCAAGAATCTTCTCTCCAAAGTGTGGAAGACAAAAGCTAGGGTCTCTGCTTCTCCTTTCCCGCTAGAACACCTGGCTCCTGAGTCCTACTGGGATGGAGGAAAGGCAGGCAGGGAAGGGGATTGTTGAAAACAGCTCAGATATTACCCCTGCCCAGTGTTTGTTGTGACTCCACATTTTTTTTTTTTTTTTTTTACTGAGGACAACTGTGTACAAGGGGTTCCGTCATCTATGAGCGCCTGGTATTATGAATGGCATTGGATTCAGAGCTCAAGGAGACAGTAGGAGTTAGAACATTACTGTCATTGATATTGCAATTATTCTGTCACCACAGATGACCGTGGTCAACCTATTGCATTCTTTACCATTGGTGCCAGAAGAGTAGCTACCAATATTAACAGCCACGTCTTAAGCCAGTGACGTGTGATCGTGCACATACCCTTAAGGAAAGCCTCTAAACCCGTTTTATAGGTCAGAAAAACTGAAGTTTTCCACTGGGACATGCATTCCGTCACAGAACTGTGGTGAATCAATTTTCTTTCTTTTTAAACTTAATGAATGAATGAATTTTTTAATTTATTTTTGGGGTCCTGGGGGCTGAACTCAGGGGCTGAACTAAACTACCTCCCTAGTACTCTTTACTTATTTTTTATATTGAGACAGGGTCTTGATATGTCGCCCAGGCTGCCCTCAAATTTCAATCCCCCTGCCTCATCCTCCTGCGTCAGTGGGATCGCAGGCGTACACCACCATGTCCACAGCAAATCGGTTTTCAAACCGAGCATCCCAGCAGATGGAAAGGCTCATCCCCGTTTTATTAACAGAAAACTGAGAAGTGACTTGCTTAGTTCTCCCAGAACCTCTTTAAGTTATGTCTTTAGAGCCAGCAAGGGGCAGTGGCTCTTGACCCTGAGAATCACCGACAGGTAGTGTCTGGGGAGTGGGCTGCTGGGGGGTGGGGTGGGGGTGGGGGGTCCTACAGTCATCCTCAGTATTTCAGAAAGGGGCTGGTGAGGAATCTGATACAACTAACAGAAATCAAAAACCATTTTCCTTCCTTCTCCTCTCACTCCCACCTCTGTGATTGATTATCTGTATTTTATTGTTGGCCTCTTTGGTTTCCCTGGAGTTGGTGATGCCTAGGTTTTCTGTATGTATACATGTAATTTATCTCAGGTCTAGAACAGAGCTGGCTTGTCAACTGGTCAAACATACTCACTCATCTATCATTTCTGTGTTTTGTTGATAATGTTCCTCTTTCCTCTCCCCTTAGCTGGGACAGGGGACACTTCACACTCACAAGTTGCTGTCGATCTGGGAAATTCCTTTCTCATCTTGTTGAGAATTTCCATCTTCATCTCTCTGCTGACAGGGACCCTATTTTTCTCCCCTGCCCCATTGTTTCCTGACTCCCTCTATTTAACAGAGCACGTGTCCCAGTATTACCGGGTCTTGCATGTCTCATAGTGTTTATTGGTGTCTCTTCTACCCCACGCTTGGTTGGTGCCTCTCCCTCTCCTTTCTTCCTCCTCCTTCTCCTCTCTCTCTCACCTCCCTGGCTACCAGGAGGTGAACATTACGTTCTATTGAAGATAATCTTCTGTTATGAACTCTACATTTTTCTTTCTTCCTATTTTGCTTTTTTTTTTTTTTTTTTGGTGTGACAAGACATGGCCCCAGTGACCTAATTCCTCCAGCCACACCCTACCCTCCTACATTTCCACCACCCTCCAGTGGTCCATTCAGCTGTCAGTGGATTAATCCACTGAGGAGGTCAGAGCCCTTATAATCCAATCACTTCCCCAAAAGCCCTACCTCTGAAAATGGCTGCATTGGGCACTGAGCCTGTGCCCCCACAGGCTTTCCAAATCCAAACCAATAACATGTTTCTGTTTCTATCCCTGATTTCAGACCTCTTGTATATTCACCTGGTGGCAGACGTGCTGGATCCTATGGTAGATCTGTGTTTGGCTTTTTGATGAATAGACGTGAGAGGGAGCTGAGCGTGGCCATCCTGGGCAGTGACTGCGTGGCCACACATTCTCAGGGGCGAGGCACAGAGGGTTCAGATCTCGTCACGCCTCCGACATTTGTTATTTTCAGTTTCTTTTCCCAATAGTCATCTCGATAGCGAGCATTATCGTATTGTGGTTGTGATTTGCATTTCTCCAGTGACTAATGATGCTGGGCTTCGTTTCACGGTGATCAGCAGCCATTTGGGTATCTTATTTGGAGAACCATGAATTCAAGTCTTTGGCCCACTTTTGGCTTGAGTTGTTTGGATTTTAGGAGTTTCTTACATAGTCTGAATGTCAACCCTTGTCAGATACACAATTTAGAAATATTTGCTCCTATTCTGGGACTTGTCTTTTTAATCCTCTCGATAGTAAACCTTTGAGGCACAAAAGTCTTTAATTTTGGTCAAGTCCAATTTACTTATTTTTTTTTTATTTTCTTACTAGTGTGCCCTTGCCAAAATTCAATGTATGACGATTCCCCTCTACGTCGTCCTCTAAGACTTTATAATTTGGGCTCTTAGCATTTGATAAATTCTGAGTTGATTCTTGTACTATGGAATTAGGTAAGAGTACAATTTCATTCTTTTGCATGTGGATTTGGTGGATTTAGTTTTGTAGTAAGTTTCAGGAAGAAATCAGGAGGTATGTCTTCCATCTTTGTTCTTAAGATCCTTTTGACTTTTCAAAGTCTCTTGTAATTCTATTTGAGTTTTTAGGATCCATTTTTCTATTTCTTTAAAAACAAAAAAGTTATTGAGATTTGGTTGGAAATTGTATTGAGTTTGTAGACAGATTTGTTTAGTATTAACTTTTAACATCATTGAATCCTCCAGCCCAAGAACATGGCTCTCATTTATGGAGGTATTTTTAGTTTCTTCCAGAAATATTTTGTAGTTTTTCAGATCTCTTGTATATTGTGTATTTTCGGTACACACTTCACCTCATTTGTTGAATTTATTCCTAAGTATTTGTTCCTTTTTATGCCATTGTTAAGTGGAAAATTATTTTCCTGATTTTCTTTTGGGATTGTTCATAATAGGTCTGTAAAAATTCAACTGATTTTAGTCTGTTGATTTTGTATCCTATAACTTTGCTGAACCTTTTGTTAGCTCTAATAGGTTGAGTGTGTTTGTGCATGCGCGCACATGCATATATACATGTGTGAAGATTTTAGGGATTTTTTTACACTTAAGATCATGTCATCTGGGAGCAGAGATAATTTAACTTCCTCCTTTCCTATTTTTTTTTTCTTGCCCAAATGCATTGGCTAGTATTTCCAGTGCTAGGTTGAATAGGAGTGGCAAAAAATGTGCATTCTTGTGTTGTTCCTAATCTTGGTGAGAAAAACTTTCAGTCCTTCACTATTTAGTACATCATTAGCTGTGTGTTTTTGACTTATGGCCTTTCTCATGTTCAGGAAGTTATTTTCCCCTTCTTTACTGAGTTTTTTAAATCATGAAAAGTGTTGGATTTTGTCTGATGATCTTTCTGCATCAATTGAGATGATCATGTAATTTTTTCCCCTTCTATTTATTTATTTAGGTACAGGGAATTGAACCCAGGACACTTTACCACTAATCTACATTGCCAGTCCTTTTAATTTTTTTTTTTTTTTTTTTTAATCTTGAGACTCTCTAAGTTGCTCAGGGCCTTGCTAAGTTGCTGAGTCTGGCCTTGAACTTGCAACCCTCCTGCCCCAATCTCCCAAGTCTCTGGGATTACAGGTGTGCACCTTCATGCCTGGATTCTTCATTCTTTAGTGTGGTGCATTTTATTGCCTTCTAGGAATAAGTCCCACCCGACCATGGTGAATAATCCTTTTCATGTGCTGTTTGGGTTCAATGTGCTAATATTTCATTGAGGATTTTTTGCATATGTATTCATAGACAGGTTGGTCTGTAATTTCTTTTTTTATGATGTCTTTATTTAGATTTGGTACGAAGTCTTTTTTTGTTTGACAACAAGATAGCCGCCTCAGCTCTCCTTCCGTTACTATTTGCATGATATATCTTGTTCCATACTTCTACTTTCAACCTTTTTTGGGGTTCTTTGATAGGAAGTCTTTTACAGACAGCGTACAGATCAGTCTTGTGGGTTTCTAAAAATCGAATCTGCCAATGACAAACTGCTTCTCTCTTGCTACTTTCACAATTCTTTGTCCTTTCCATAATTTTATGATACGGTGTCTTGGTGCAAGTTTTTCTGATTTTTTTTTTTCCTGCTTGGAGGTTGTTGAGCTTCACAAATGTGTATATTCCTGCCTTTTCCTTAGTTTGGGGGTGTTTGGGGGCCATTGTTTCTTTTACAACTAATTCAGATTTACATGAAATAACTGTACATATTATTTATGGGTTACAATATTATATCTGATATATGTACAATTGTATAATAATAAAAATGAAAGTAATTAGCATATCCATTACCTCATCCGTTTGTCGCTTCTTTATGGTGAGAATATTTAAAAACCTCTCTCCTAGATATTTGAAATACACAGTTCATTATTATTAACAATCGTCACCCTACTAGGTAATAGAACACACTCCCTGTTCCATAGGTTTGTACCAGTCTCTTTCCATACTCCACTTTCTCTTCCCTCTCCAATCTCTGGTAACCACTATTCTACTAGATTTCTACTTTTATGAGGTCATCAGAGTGAGAACATAGGGTATATATATGTCTTTCTGTGTCTGGTTTATTTTGCTTGAAATAATATCATCTAGATCCACCTACGGTTTGGCAAATGACTGGATCTCGTTGTTTTTATAGCTGAGTAGTATTCCATGTGTGTAGACCACCTTTTCTTTTTTTTTTTTTTTTTTTTTTTTATTTTCTTTATACATTCATCTGTGGTTGGCCATTTAATTCCAAATCTGGTTATTGTGAAGAGTGCTACAATAAACGTGAGAGTGTAGATGTCTTTTGAACCCCACTAAATTCATTTTATATATATATATATATATATATATATATATATATATATATATATATATATCCGAGTAGTGGGATTGCTGGATCGTATGTTCATTCTAGTTTTAACTTTTTGGGGACTCTCCTTACGATTTTCACGATGGCTGCACTAACTGACATTCCCACCCACAGTGTGCACAAGAGCCCCTTTTACCCCACATCTTGAGCATTTGTTATTTCTTGCCGTATTGATCACAGCCTATTCTAACGGGTGGATGAGATGATGTCTTGTGGTTTTTCTTTGCATGTCCCTGGTGATCAGTGATGTTGCGCTTCTTTTCATCAACCCTTTGTGTGACCATTGGTGTGCCTTTCGAGAACTGTCTCTTCAGATCTTTTGCATATTTCAATAGGATCACTTGTTTTCTTTTATGTTGATATGTTTGAATTTTTTAGAAGTTCTGGATAGTAACCCTTGTTAGAGTTATTTTTTTCCTATTCTGTAGATCATCTCTTCATGCTCATTTTCTTTGGTGGTTCCATATAGATTTTTAGGACTGTGTTCCCCCCCGCCCCCCCCCCCCCCGTTTCTGTAAAGAACGTCATTAGTACTTTGATGAAGATTACATTTTAATTTGGGTAGTTGGAACACCTCCCGATATTATAATGGGGCGTTTTAGGATACATTAAACGCAGAATATCTTCCTATCGGCTTGTGTCTCCTTGAATTTCTTTCATCGGTATCTTGATTTTCATGGCAGAGATTTTTCTTTTTTTTTTTTTTACCTCCTTGGTCTGATTTATTTCTAGGTATTTCCGTTTGTTCATTTGTAACGATGGTGAATGGGATTTCTTGATTCCTTTTTCATCTGGCTTGCGGTTGGAATGTAGACGCACCGTGATTTTTGTATATCGGACTTATATTCTACAGCTCTACTGAACATTTGTCAGTTTTGCAATTGGTGACGTTTGAGATGGGGGTCCCACTATGTTTGAGTGGGGGTCCCACTCCTGATCTCTGTAACAGTTTTGACTTTTTTTTTTTTTTTTGAATTTACGATCTTACTGCCTGACTTCCCTAAAGTAACTAAGATCACAGGTTTTGTGCCGTCACTCCCAGCTCATTTATGAGTTCTGATCGTGTTTCTGTGGATTCTTCAGGTTTTCCTATGTATGAGATCATGCCATCTGCAAACAAGGACGATTTTAGTGACATCTCCAATTGGTAGGCCTTCCTTTCTTCCTCTTACCTGATTGATCTGGCTAGTACTTCCGGTGCTACATCGAATACAAGAGGAAAGCGTAGACATCCTTCTCTCATTTTAGATTTTTAGGGGAAAATCCTTCAACTTTTTCCTCTTCGCTATCTTAGCAAAATTTGTCATGCGCGGGTTTTATGGTGTGGAGGTATCCATTCCTTCTTGTTTGGGATTGTATTTTTGTTCTAGGTGCTGGGGCTGACCCCAGGACCTTGTGCATGCTAGGCAAGTGCTCTGACACTGAGCCACACCGGTGAGGTACACTCCTTGTACATGGAGAGGTTTTATGATCAATGAATTTAAATTTTTAATAAGTGCTTTTTTTCTGAGTCTTTAGAGATGACCAAATGGTTGTTCTTCCTTCTGTTATGTGACATATCACATTTATTGATTTACATAATAAATTTAGTATGAACCCAACTTGATTATGGTGAAGAATCTTTTGGATGTGCATTTGGATTCTGTCTTGCTAGGATTTTTTTTTTGGGGGGGGCACCATTTCTTCAAATGTTCTGCCCTTTTATCTCTCTTCCTTGTGGAACTCTTATGTCAGCGAGGGGTCCTACAGGCCCTTGAGAGTTAGTTCATTTTTATCCCAAGTCTGTGTTTTTTTTTTTTAATTCCTGTTCTACATATCAATAATTTCAACAGACCTACCTTCAGGTTCACCCATCCTTTCTTCTGCCTGCTGCTTAAATTTTCTGATAACTCCCTCTAGTGAGTTTTTTCATTCGGTCATTGTACTTTTCAGTTCCAGAATTTCGGTTTGGTTCCTTTTTAAAAATGAAATTAAAAAAAAAAAAAAGAGAGAGAGAGAGAGAGGCTATTTTTAGAGCAGTTTCAGTTTCACAGCAAAATTGAGTACAAAGAGTTCCCATCGACTCTCGTCCTGCCTCAAAACACAGGCCGCTTCCTCCCCTGTACAGAACGGGTACCTTGGTGATGGTCAACCCACACGGGGGACACGCCACCTGGGGTCCACGGTCTGCGTTCAGATCTGCTCCTGGCTGTGTATTTGTTTTACTTAGTTACACATGACAGTACAATGATCTTGACATAGCATACATTTGAATCAGATGGGATATGATTTCTCATTTTTCTGAGTGTGCAGGTTGCAGAATCACATTGGTCATACAGTCACCTATATACACACAGCAATAATAAAGTCTATTTTATTCTGCTGCCCTTCCTATCCTCCCTTCCCCTCCCCTCCCCTCCCATCTCTTCTCTCTACCCAATCTAATGTGATGCTATTCTTTTTTTTCTTTTTCCTCACATCATCATACATGTATTCTGTATAACGATGAGAGTCTCCTTCCATCTTCCGTGCAATTCCCCTTCTCCCTCCCTTTCCCTCCCACTTCTCTTCCCTATCTAGAGGTAATTTTCTTCTCATGCTCTTCCTCCCTACCCTATTTTGAGTCACCCCACTTATATCAGAGAAGACATTTGGCATTTGTTTTTTTAGGGATTGGCTAACTTCAATTAGCATAACCTGCTCTAATGCCATCCATTTCCCTGCAAATGCCATCATCTTGTTATTTTTTTAGTGCTGAGTAATATTCCATTGTATATAAATGCCATATTTTTTTTATCCATTCATCCACTGAAGGGCATCTAGGTTGGCTCCGCAGTCTAGCTATTGTGAATTGTGCTGCTATAAACATTGATGTGGCTGTGTCCCTGAAGTATGCTCTTTTTAGGTCTTTTGGGTATAGTCTGAGGAGAGGGATAGCTGGGTCAAATGGTGGTTGCATTCCAATTTTCCAAGGAATCTCCATACTGCTTTCCAGATTGGCTGCACCAATTTGCAGTCCCACCAGCAGTGTACAAGTGTACATATTATTTTTTTTATTCAGACGTGGTTTCCTATTTCCTTTAGTTCTTTGCCCATGATTTCCTTGATCTACCTTGAACATAGTTAAGATCATTGATTCAACACCTTTGGCTGATGGTTCCAATGTACATCCAGCCTTCTGTGGGGATAACGTAATGTCAAGTTCTTCATCTCCTGTGAGCATTTCTAGGCTTGTGATGTTTTGGAGAACTGGACATTTTCAGTATTATGCTGTGGTAACTCTGAAAATCTGATTCCCCCCCCTGCCCACTCCCCGGGGATTGGCTCTTTCTCATGAAGAGACTGGAGCCGTCCACTTGTGACTTTTTGAAGCTCTTTTTGCACACGGTATGTGTTTCCTTGCTGTGCACCGTCACTGATGTCTCTGTTCCTCTAGCTCAGTGGTCACCTGGGATCCTCACAAAGATTTCCTTAAGTGTCCTGCTCCCCAAAAGGAGAGGGGGTTACTATCTCCTTAAATCTCCCAGAAGGCCACATCAGCCCTGTGGGGGTTCACTGTGGTGCTGGCCCCTGAGTGATCCAAACCAGCAGAGTCAGCAACCAGAACCCGCAACCCCGATATCGTAAGGACCAGGGCCTTCTGGCCCAACCTGGCTCCAGCAAACGCTAACCAGGAACTTGGGCGACGGGCCTCCCCACTGCTGCCTTCCAGGATTTGGGGACCAGGGAATGCAGGTCTTCTTCTGCGTCCTGCATCGCCTCGGCTGGCCCCAGGTGCCCCGTCTCCTGTTGGCTGGGTTTGAGTTCATTCCGTCTGCTGATTTCCAGCTGTTGAAGACGGAGGTGGAAAGAGTTGCTAAGGGGGCACGTCCCAGCGACTCAGGGGACTGAGCGGGAGGATGGCAGGTTCAAGGCCAGCCGGGGCCACTTAGTAAGACCCTGTCTGGAAAGAAAAATAAATAAAGTAAAGGGGGGCTGGGGATGCAGCTCCGTAGTAAAGTGCTCCTGGGTTCAGAGAAGGGAGAGGCAGGTGTCCTAAGAGCAGACAGAACATTTTTTATCAAAGAAGGGCTGCATCTCAGCCCGAGTACCTACAGGCTGCCAAGCACCGGCGCAGGTGAGACTCGGAGGAGATCGTGTGGGCAGATAAAGCCAGACAGGAAAGTTCTAGAAGGGCGGGGATAAGAAGTTGGAGGGGCAGGACTGGAGAGGCAATCGTTTGACCCCAGCATTGCAACAAATGAAGCCGGGGGGGGGGGGGGGGGGCGGGGGAGGGGAGCAAAACATTAGCAACCCCTGGGAAGAGTCTGAGATGGGAGGTGGCCCCAGGGAGTGGTCCAGGGTGCAAGGGAACCGGCCCGTCTCTCCCTCCACAGTGCGTTGAAATGATAGCATGGATCCACGGTCACCAAACTGTATGGGGAAGGCTTGTGCACTTTGCACACGCCCCTGTCTGTGTTTCACACCACAGTAAATAAGAAAAAAAAGGGAAGGGAGGGAACAATGACGGAGGGTTTGCTGTAGGCAAGGTCGGCTTTAAAAATAAATAAATAAATAAATCCATTCATTTCATGAGCACTTACTCTGCCCTGGGCACTCTCGAGGACCTGAGGACCTAGCAATTCCGTCCAGACCCTCCTTTCCGCATGATGCCCATAGTTGGTGCAAGACACAGCACAGAAGGAAAGTTATCGCAGTGACAAGCAAAGGTGGCTTGTCACAGGGTCGGGAGAGTCAGAAAGGTCTTCCCTGAAGAAAAAAAAAAAAAAAAGCTTCAGAAATCTTGAGGATGAGGAGGGGTTGTGGGAGAGGGGGGGAAGAAGAGCCTTTTATGTAATGGGAACAGCGTGTGCAAAGGTCCTGTGGCAGAAAGAGGCACAACATGGAAGGAGGGCAGAGAGCACGGCCAAGCAGGGTGTGGCTGATGTGAAGGAGGGAGGGACTCTCAGAATAAGCATTTCATAGGAAAAAAAAAACCCTCAAGAATGGAGAGGTGAGGTGTCACTAGTCAGTGCAGCTGGAATGGGGAACCAGCTCTGCCTGGGTGCCCTCTGCCCACTGAGACCCAGGGAATCTGTTGCCAGCCACCCTTATGCTCCCTACCTCTCGGCTCCACAGGGCCTGTGGCTCGGGGTGGCTATGAGATCCTGCCCTGAAGAGAAGTACTGGGATTCCTTGCTGAACGGCTGCATGTCCTGCAAGCCAATCTGCAGCCACCGGAGACCGAGCACCTGCACCACCTTCTGCAGTGAGTTCTGGGGCCTGAGCCCAGGGAACAGCTGGACCTCCCCACACCTTACTTCCCCCCCAAAGCTCCCTCTGGCCCCACGGCCGTCGTCCGGAGGCTGAGAAGTGGGGTCAGGGGAAGGAAATGCACCCCCTCATTCATTAGTGATTCTTTACCCCCTCATTCGACTCTCGCCACTTTCCTCCTTTCAGTTTCCTGAAGGGGCTGTGTTCTTTCCTGCCCCGGGGCCTTTGCATATGCCCTGCCCTCCACTTGAAATGCATTTTCCTCATTCATCCTCCCTCAACTCCCTCCTAACCCAACGTTCAGGTCTCAGAGCCAGTATCAGCGGTCTCCTGAGACTCCCCACTGGGAATGAGGCCCTTCTGGTCATCTTCTTTTGAAAGTTTTTATTATAGAAATGGTCCAACGTGCAAAAACACAAGAGTTAGCCCTGTGTCCCCATTATCAGCTTTAAAAAAAATCATTAAAATTCTGCCTTTTTGTCTTCCAAATCATTTTTTTTGCTTGAATATTTTAAAGTGAATTTTAAAAATATCATTTTTACCTGTAAATACTAGATCATGAATCCCTCCCACACCAGGTCCCCTAAAACATTAACTATAATTTTTTTTTAGTGTAGTTGGACACAATATCTTTATTTTATTTTCATGTGGTGCTGAGGATCAAACCCAGGGCCTTGCATGCCCTAGGTGAACATTCTACTGCTAATTGGAGATATATTTCTTCTTGGTGGGGTTTGGAAAAGGCAAGTAAAGAATGACAATTAAGGCAATTGAAGAATCTAGTTTATCACTTTTAAAAGATAAGTAGAACATCTTCCTAGGCTTGAAAACTAAGACATGGAATCTTTTTTAAAAAAAAAAAAATATTTATTTATTTTTAAAAAAGAAGAGTCTTTTAAAGAATCTATAGGCCAAAGAAGAAGTAATAATGAAAAGAAAAAACATTTTGAACTAGATTCAGGAAAAATACTATGTATCAAAATGTGTGTGATGCAGCCACAGCAGCACTTGGAGGATGATTCATAGCCTTTCGTCTTGTATAAATTTGATTTGTAAAAAGACGTGGATTATTCCGGGATTGCTATTTGAGTTGGAATGTGACTTTTTTTTTTTTAACTTTGATGTCCCTTGAGATTAGAACCAGAGCTCCTGCAGGCCCATGTCACCCATCACTCCCTTCTGTTTCCCAGAGTCCCTCAGTTGCCTCAAGGAGCAAGGCAAATATTACGACCGTCTCCTGAAAGACTGCGTCAGCTGCACCCCCATCTGTGGACAGCACCCCAAGCAATGTGAATACTTCTGTGAGAACAAACTCCGGAGTCGAGTGAACCTTCCACCCCAGCTCAGGAGGCCGCTGACGGGGGAGACGGAAACCAGGTCAGACAACTCAGGAAGGTACCAGGGATTGGAACACAGAGGCTCAGAGGCAGGTCCAGGTAAGCCTGGGGTGGGGAGGGCCAGAATGCATGGGAGGCCGGGCACCAAGCCTGGTCAGAAGGGTCTGCAGGGCTGGGGTTGCTGTAGCTCCGTGGTAGAGCCTTTGCCTGGCACACGTGTGAGGCACTGGATTTGATTCTCAGCACCTCACATAAGTAAATAAAATAAAGGTCCATCGACAACTAAAAAACATAGATTTTTTTTAAAAAAATGAAGAGTCTGTGATATAAGAAGCCCAGAGTCCAGGCAAATGGTCAGAAGCCAGGGTAGTCAACCCAGGATAGCAAAACAATTTAGATAAAAATTCCACAAGTGTGTGGGCAAGAAAGAAGCAGAAGAAATGATCTAACTTGTAACGGAGGCTACCGAGGTTCTTTCTTTTAAAACTTTTCATCTATTTTTTTAGTTGTTCGAATTAGTTATACATGACACTTTTTAATATATTTTAACTCACACAGAATTCTACAATTTATAGAGTACCATGTGGTCTTTTTGGAGGGGTGAGTACTGGGGATTGAACTCAGGGGACACTTGACCGCTGAGCCACATCCCCAGCTCTATTTTGTATTTTATTTAGAGACAGAGTCTCGCTGAGTTGCTTAGGGCCTCCCTTTTGCTGAGGCTGGCTTTGAACTCGCGATCCTCCTGCCTCAGCCTCCTGAGCGGCTGGGATTTCAGGCCATCCTTAGATGAGCAAGCTTTATTGAAACGTGAGCAGCCCATCCTACGTGAGCACTGTGCCAGGAGGCCTCCACACCCAATCTCAGCCTCCAGTTAGGGACAACGGAGAATTCCTTTGCATGAGAAGGAAGAGATTATTACTAACCCAAACAAAACTTTATGGCCATGGTGAACACAGTGAAAAGAGTCTGCCTAGCTGGGCAGCTGCTGAGGGCCGGCCAGGCGTCAAAAATAATCTAACTGATCCACCCAGCAGACACCTCGAGACTCCCTACCCTGTTGCGTGGTGTTAGGAAGGAGGGAGGGGGACTCTGTGTGGAGTCGTGAGCACCCGAGACGACCTTGGAGCTGCCCTTGGCCTATCAAACAGCAGGCCCGAGTTCCCTTGAGAGAGTCACATAGCAAGTATGCGACAGAGTTGGGGCTCTGTCCACCCTGCAACAGCCGGAGGACCCAGAGCAGGACCCATGGGTGGGATCACTGATTTACATCCTGCTTGGGACCACCAGCCAAGCCCCCTCACCTGAAGGGGCTTCATCTTGGCTCCAAGAACCAGAGCTCCCAGGATGTGTAGGTGGGGTCCATAAGGACATGTTGGGAGGTCAGGAGTTGGGGGGGGGCTCAGCCTTACTGGGCCTCGCCCTGCAGCTTTGGCTGAACCGTGATGTCACCGGGGGGGACACCACAGGCCCTCTCAGAGCCTCAGAGACTTGGTGATTCTCTTGCTGTCCCCTGTCCCTCCCTGCCCGGGCATCTCTCTGGTGGCCTGCGGGCTGAGATCTGTTCTGCTCTCTCCTCTCATATCTCTGTGGGCTGCCGGGGCAGGGGCCGGGCTGGCGTGGATTGTAAACAGGAAGTCGGGGCCACGTGCACAGGGGGACAGACCCCGATGTGGACCTACCGGAGGGGAGGGAGCAGAGGACACCAGGTGACCGAGCTACTGAACCCAGTGCAAGGGTTGGTCTGTCCCCACCACCCGGTACCCAGTGCTGCGAGGCCCACCTCAATGGATTCCAAGATTCCCAGGCGGCCCACTCGGGACTGCCACGCCTGGGGGAGGCCAGAGTCTCACGGAGGGAGGGAGAGACAGCAGACAAGAC
Organism: Callospermophilus lateralis; assembly: GCF_048772815.1. Classification (NCBI taxonomy): domain Eukaryota; kingdom Metazoa; phylum Chordata; class Mammalia; order Rodentia; family Sciuridae; genus Callospermophilus; species Callospermophilus lateralis. Next base: position 63,462,495 of record NC_135315.1, read on the forward strand.
TCACGCCAATGATAGACTGATCTCTCGCACGCCTGTAATCCCAGTGGCTCAGGAGGCTGAGGCAGGAGGATCACAAGTTCAAGGCCAGCCTCAGCCCCTTTAGCAAGGCCCTGAAGCAACTTCGTGGAGATCCTGTCTCAGAATAAAAAATCGACAAAAGGGCTGGGGACGTTGCTCAGTGGTTAAGCGCCCCTGGGTACAACCCCCCAATATCTATATATTACTTTTTTTCTAGGGGGGGGGGACAGGAACGCAGTGATCCATCATCCACTTCTCTAGCAGAGAAAGGAGGAGGGGGAATGAGACAGAACAGCCAGCAGCCAGGGGTGGCCGGAGATGGCACGGGGAGGGGTGAGGTGCCAGACGACAGAGGGATTCTCTTGCCGGGCTGGGGAGGCCGGTGTCCGGCTCCAGGCAGGGACGCAGCAACTGGATAAGAGAAAGGGGGTGGGAGGCCATCTTCCCGTTGCCTCTGGGGACATGGATGGCAGCCAGGGTCCCGAGTGAGTGCTACGTCTGGCTACCCATAGACCAGGGCTGGGTTCTCTCCGCCTCCCAGCTTCAGGTAGCCTGCAGGCATTCCTGGGCTTACGGCCCCATCATTCCGGGCTCCAGTCCCATCTTCGATCCCAGTCTCTATTCCTGGCCTCCTCTCTGTCTGCCTCTCTCCTCCCCTGTCTTCTGGGGACCCTTGTCCTTGGATCTGGGACCCACCCCTCGTCCAGGGCGATCCAGTCTCCCAGGTCCTCAATTTAATTACGTCTGCCAAGACTCTGTCGTCACGTGTGCAGGTTGCGAGGGGACATATCTTGGTTGTGGGGGGGCGGGCACCGTAAGAGGAAAGAGACATCCCCCGGGGCACTATGAGCTATGCGTGTTCCCAAGTGACAGGCTTGTTCCCATGAGGCCAGGCTTGGGGGGACGGCCACCACCCTGTGTGTGCTGGAGCTCTGGATAGCATCTTATTTGGAGAACTTGGATTTTTTACCCCGAGAAAGACATAGACACAGAACTGCTTGGCTCACATGGGGTTCCTGCAGGTCACCTTTCCTTGTGGAAGACAGAGGAAACCTCCTGATCCTGCTGGTCGAAACTGGGCGGTTGGAAACATCTGACCCTTCTCTCATCTTTCCTGATTTCTTGGAAGGTCAGATAAACAGCTTAGTTTCTTTTAGCTTGGTTTCTTCTTTCGCATGAATGACTCCCTTTTAAATTCCCCCCCTCCTTGGGACTCAGGATTGAACCCAGGGGTACTCTGTCACTGAGCTACATGCCCAGGGTCTTTGCTGAGTTGCCTGGGTTTGGGCCTCAAAACTTGCAATCCTCCTGCCTCAGCCTCCCAAGTCACGGGGATTACAGGCGCGCACCACCATTACCCAGGTTCCATTTCCATCTTTAGCCTGGTTCTGGGAGGACCCGGTGCTGGAGGAGGCTAAGTCCAAAACAGTAGCCTCCTCTAACTTGCTCAGCAGCGCCCCCCGGTGGGGACAGAGCGGTCTTCTGTGTGAGGTCTAGACTGGGCTCAGACCTTAGTGCTGCCAGCCAGGATCAGGGCGGGGTCCCACGCTTTGGGTCCCAGAACTGCTCAAGGTTTCTCCTTACTTTGGGGACTAGAACAGGATAGGTGGCCCTAGTCACTGTTTTAATGGTTTTTTCAGTTTCTCAGGGTCCTCTTTGTCCTGACCATGTCCTGGGCTACCCCAGTGGGAGCAGGACCCACTCTCCCATTTTTCTGTCCCCGGCTAAAGCCAAGGTCCAGGGACCTGCTAAGATTGGGCAGAAGCCGAGGGCGCAGGGCAGTCGCGCGTGGAGAGGGGAGGAAGAGGAGACTTTGGCTATGAAGAGAACACAGAACTTGTAAGAAGCAGAGACCTGCCGAGTGGACGGTCACATGGATGTGACGTCCCTGAAGGTTTCCGGGTCTGGGGGGAGGCCAAAGCCAGGCACACGTGTCTGTCAGAGGTCCCACGGGGCCAGCCCCGCCCACCTCTCCCCAGAGCCTTCCCCGTGGCCAGTGAGCTTAGAGGTGTGGGGACCTCGGTGACTTGCTGAGATTTCCACCCAGGCCTGGTGCATTTACCTGCATTATCTCGGTGCTGAGAGACAGAACGTCACACCCCATTTTGCAGACAGGGAAACAGGCTCAAAGACACTGAGCTGCATTCAGTCATGGCCCCAGAGCCCCGGCTTAAAATCATCGCGACTTCCTGCCCCTCTAGTGCAACAGCCAGGCCACACTGGGTTCTTGGTTCAGCCCTGCTGGGGTCACCAAACTTCTGTGTGTCCCCTAAGGGATGATTTATAATATGGTTGAGAGGCACAGCCCAAGCCGGAGCTGGGACAGCAAGCAGGCTGTGGAAATTCTATTTTTGAGTGAGAGATGGCTTTGAAGACAGTTTTTTTAAAAGACAGACCCAAGGCGAAAAAGCAAAGCACGATTAACAAAAATTGGCTTAGAAATGAACTGTGCCTTGGGACCTGCCTGGCCCTCTGGAGGGCAGAAGCTGTGCACAGTGCCCTCTGGTGGTAGTGTCTGGGAACTGCATCAGGAGCCATCTCCTTGGAGCTTGATTTTCATGGGCACCGATTCTGACCAAGCTTGCTTGATGCTGGGGATATAGCTCAGTTGGTAGAGAACTTGCCTCGCATGCACAAGGCCCTGGGTTCAATCTCTAACACCGCCAAAAAAAAAAAAAAACACTGACAAAGCTTGCTCACCAGCTGGAGCTCACGGGAGAGTGCCCTGGGTTCCATTCCCAAAACAGTGCTTGTGACTGAGCTCCTTTGCCCTGTGGGATCAGGGTAGAGTGAGCCTGTGTGTAGGTAGGGGGACATGAGAGTGGCAGTCAAAGGAATCAAAAAAATTACATTTTAAATGGTGGTGGTAGATGACTGGGCACAGTGATGCACAACTGTAATCCCCCTGACTCAGGAGGCTGAGGCAGGAGGATCTCAAGTTTGAGGCCAGCCTCAGCAACTTAGTGAAGACACCCCTGTCTCAAAATAAAAATAAAAAGATTTTGGCATGCAGCTCAGTGGTACAGTGCCCCCTGGGTCCAATCCTTAGTACTAAAACAAGTAAAAACTAAAAGTAAATGGTGACAGATGGTTTCAAGTGGCCCTGAAAAGAGCCAGCCCACACTAGCAACAGGGGAGGTGCCTGTTTTCCCACACCCCCTTGAGGGACAGGTAGAAAATGACTTTTTTTTTTTTTTTTGGTAGTTTTAATTTGCATTTCTCTTCTTAGTCCAGGGGCTTTCAAAAGCCTGACTGCTGAGCAGGGCTCTAGGTAGGGGTTATTTTTCACTTTCCCCAGGAAAACCTGAAACCATTGGTCTGGGCAGAGAGGAAAAGCAGAGAAACTGGAAAAGTCCTTTACTCCCCCTAAAAACAAAGGGGCTCTTGAGAGTCGCCCACTGCGGCATGGAAAAGCCACCCAAAACTTGAGTGCCCTAAAAGTAACAGCCGGGGACTATTTTTTGCAGTTCTGTGGGGGGCGGGGCTTAGATGGGCAAGTCTCCTGCTGGCCTCATGTCGGGTCTCTCATGGGGCCACCAGGGGGATGGTGCTAGGGACCTTGGAGGGTCTGATGCTTAGGTCTCCCAAGAGAGCAAAAGCAAGGGGCGGCCAGGCCTGCCTCAGGTGTAGGGCCAAGACTGGCACAGGGTTGCCCCAGGGCATCCTCCTGGGTGAGCTGAGTCCCGACTCAGCCCAGATTGGAAGGGAGGGAACTCCGCCCCGATGTGGTGGCCGTGGTCATTCTGTTGTGGAAAGCGCTCTGGCCCACGCAAACCTCATGCTGAAAATATTCCAAAGGTGCAAATGTCTGGTCTTCCTCCTGGAACCACCACGCAGTCACCTCTGCTCTGTGGCTGTCTGTCGCTGCCATTCTGTCTCGGCTGTCAAGGCTGCTTGGCTTCTGTCCCCTGGGTCCAGCCAGTAGGACATTTGTGTTTTATCCCGGGGCCCAGTGGGAACAGTGTGCCTCAGTCTCCAGAGGTGGAGCGCCACCTCCTGAGGACCACGTGTGCCGGCGCTCGGGTGTGCCCCCCTTGGGGGGTTTGGTGCCCCTCTTCTGGGCTGAGCTCTGGGCACATACAAGACAGCACCCCAGGCCCACGCGTGGTACCAGTTCACCCAGAACGCCTGTCTCCACTTTGTAAATGCCATGGTGACACCAGCATCCTGCTAGCCCCGTCACTTCCTCAACTCTCGCCTCTAAGAGTGTGCGTAAGGATGAGCGGCACTGCCTGCCCTGTGGCCTGGGACTCCATCAGACCTGCTCCCAGTCACAGATCTAAGACTGGGAACAAACAATATCACTTAGCCATTCAGTTTTGTCATCTGCAAAATGGTGTGCAAAATGGTGGGGGTGTGTGTGGGCTCTCTCTGGTCCAGCGAGGAGGTCCACGGAACAGGGCAGAGGAGAGTGTGGCTTCGGAGTCGCTAATCAAGGCCTCCGGAGAGCAGGCAGGAAGCAGGTCTGGTTTTATTGAGCAGCTACCATGTATATATACTCAGGCAGCAGCTAAGCAGGCTGTAGGCAGCCACCGATGCAATGTCTGCTAACTGTGCTTGCGGTGACCAAATGAGGAGTGGATCGTGGAGCAAGTGCTGGGATTGCAACAGGAGGGCTCACGCCCAGGGCTGTGCCTCCGGGGTAAGTGGTGTGCCGCTTACATGCCTAGCACCAGGGGAGTGGTTTGCCACTCGGGTGCCCTTAATGTATGCCAGATATGCAGCCCTCCACAGGGGTGCTGTGGAAAGCCGTCTGGCAGTTCTTGATGAAGTTAAGCAATCATGGCATGAACCAGCAACACAGCTCCTAGGTCTACACCCAAGAGAATTCAAAAACACATCCACGGAAGCCTCACCCATGCACGTTCCCTAACAGTGCTATTCACGGTGCTCCAAAGGTGGCAACAGCTAAAAAAAATACACAGAGATGTATACTTTCAAATGATGAATTGGATGGCAAATGAATTATTTCTCAATTTTCTTTTAAACTGGGGGCAACCAATTATCCAGTGGAGTCAGAAGATGAAGGAAAATACTTGTGCAAAAAAAGTGCCCAGCACCTAGAATGGGCTCCGTAACTTGTCCCATTACGCACAAGTTTGCATGCATGAGTCCAATATGTGCGTATTACATTACATCTAGCTATTTGTCCTTCCACGCCAGGACCTAGCTCATGTCCCAATTCCAAAAGACCAGGAAAGAAACTTGGGATAAGGAAAAATGTCAAAGGAGGGTTTTGACCCAGCAACGGGGTCTTCCTCTGGCATCCCAAGGCTGGGGGTGGAGGGGGCGCTGGTTAGTAATCTTGCAGGTCCTGCTCTCAAAGTATAAGCTCATCCAGGAAGGCTCCCTGGTGGAGGAGGGGCCAGATGCAGAAGAGATGGAGACTCTCTTCGTGGGCTGTCATCCGCACATCCCGTCCACCTCTGGGACCATTCCAATTGCATAATGAGGGAGAAAGCAGCACAATGTCAGGAAGGGGTGCTGAGGGTGGCTGGGGTGGGGGAGGGGTCGGGATGGGCTGCTGGCCATCCGAGAGGGGCCTGGGGGAGTGGGGTCCCCTCCTGCACTCAAGGTCGTGCCCTTGTCTTGCAGTCCTCGTGGGACCCAAGCTGAGCGCCGACCAGCTGGTCCTGATCTACAGCACGCTGGGGCTCTGCCTCTGCACCATCCTCTGCTGCTTCCTGGTGGCCGTGGCCTGCTTCCTCAAGAGGAGGGGAGGTCGGCTCTCCAGCCCGTCCACAGCAGGGCGGTGCAGAACCCGGAACAAGTCCTCCCACGGTGGTAAGTGCATGAGACCGGGGTCCTCGTCCTCTTTACTGCTTGTGCCACCAGACTCGCACTTGGGTCACTGCCTGCTTCTGAATTAGGGTCCCCGCCCCTCCCCTGACCGTGCGCTGGGGTTTGCACCCAGAGCCTGGCACATAGGTGCTAAGCACGTGCCCTTCCGCCGAGCTCCATCCCCAGCCCTATCTATGCCCCCAGCTAATGGATGCAGATGGGTTTGCCAGGTCTTAAGAGGTAGAAGTCTGGGACACGTCCCTGTTAGTATCTTGGTAACATCTTGGTTAAGGTGGCCAGGCAGAAAGAGAAAGCGCAGGTATGAAGCATGGGCATCGCAGGACGCAGGCTCTCTGAGCTAATGGGTTGGTGGGGGGCGCACGTTGTGGGTGGGTGTGGGTGTGCGTGGGGGACATAGGTGTGTAAGGGGGTGTGGGGGGGGGCGCGTTAAGTGAGAGCCAAGATTTGAAAGCCGAGTGCCAAAGGGGGTAGCTCTTGGTTCCTAGATTAGGGGACGCTTCTGGAGTCCGGGCGGGGCTGGGGTGGGCAGAGCAGGGCAGGGCAGGGCAGGGCAGGGCAGCCGACGTCCTCTCCTGTCCCCGCAGACCCCGCGATGGAGGCTGGCAGCTGTGCGGACGCGCCGCCCGAGCCGGTGGAGACGTGCAGCTTCTGCTTCCCGGAGCGCAGGGCGCCCACCCAGGAGAGCGCGGGCGCGCGGCGGGCTCCGGATGCTGCGGACCGGGACAGCGGGGTGCACCACGCGGGAACGGCCGCCCCGCAGCCCTGCGCGCACGCCGCCACCAACGGCGGATTTGGTGTCGTGTGCGCGCCCGCCCTGGACGGGGTCCCCGGTGAATGACAGCTGGGTGACCAGGACGCAGGGAGACGAGGAGGGAGAGGAAGAGACGAGGAGGGAGTGAGAGACGGGTAGGGAATGGGGCAGAGAGAGAGAAACCGAGAGGAGGAGGACAGACAGAGGAGAGAGGAGAGGGGACAGGTGCCAGAGTCGGAACTCGGGGACGTGGACATCCTTTATCTAACCCCGTTCCGTGCAAACCGTAGGTCGCCCTCACCTAAATAAATACACACGCAATAAAGTCATCCGTGCATGCTGGTCGCAGCTCCAAGAGCCCTTTTCCCTATAGAATAAACATTTTCCCACTCCTCCGGGGTCTCGGGGTGTCTTTCTATCTGAAGAGCTCAGGCATCCACCCCTCGCCCTCCTTGGCTCCGACTGGGCCCAATGCAGCTTGCCGGGGGACCTGGGGGCTCTGAGGGTCTTCCCAGAGAGCTGGTGGGGCTGCCTCATTTAAGAGAGACAGAGCTCAGAAAGATGGGAGACTGGTCTGCAGAGAAGATGGGTGCCCTCTGCACCTGAGAAGCAGGGACTTGAGTGTCTTGTCTTCTTTCACAAACAACAAATTCTCTCCCATGCCCCTTTGGTGAGGCCATGAAAGGAGAGCGTGTATGTGTATATGTGAGTGTATGTGAATGTGTGTGTGTGTGTGTGTGCGCGTGCGCACACCCATGCAGCAGGAGATTTTTTTCTTTTGTATCCATTTTTATTTTTTTTTATTTTTTTTTTAAAGAGAGAGGGGGAGAGAGAGAGAGAGAGAGAGAGAATTTTAATATTTATTTTTTAGTTTTCAGCGGACACAACATCTTTGTTTGTATGTGGTGCTGAGGATCGAACCCGGGCCGCACGCATGCCAGGCGAGCGCGCTACCGCTTGAGCCACATCCCCAGCCCTCGTATCCATTTTTAAATTTAGCATTTAAACCTACAGTTTCAGTAGCACTTAAACCTCGAGTGGCCTAGCTAGTCTTAGGAGCCTTTACACAGTAAGGTAAGGACATGATTGTGTATGTGAGCTCTCTCATGCTGCGCCCCCCCCCACACACACACACACATGGTCATGTTGTAGATCCACACTTGGCCAAGTACCACCGCACTGGTGTGTGCTCAGAGACGCAGCATTGCGAGTTAAGGCACGTCTGGGAGCTGTGCAGACGGCTCTCCTTATTGATCTGTGGTTTTTCAAATTCTGCTCATCTGAACCTGAGGGGGGGGTCTGGGTGTAGGTTGCATCTGGAATCACTTGGAGTAGGGGAGGGATCGCTGAGAACAGGATGCTGAGCATCTGAATCTAGCTTCAGGCAGACCCAATTAATCTTGTAGAGATTTTTATATAGTTTGTTCAGTTGACCCTTGGCCTAGGTTTTTGTTGTTGTTTTTTTTAAAATATTTATTTTTTGGTGTAGATGGACACAACACAATGCCTTTATTTTTATGTGGTGCTGAGGATAGAACCCAGGTCCCACCCGTGCCAGGCGAGCGCTCTACCACTGAGCCACAATCCCAGCCCCAGTTGTTTTGTTTTTAAAAGAAAAGTATCCTTAGCTAGAAATAAACCTAAATACTGTCAATTTTGCCCACCGTGTGTTGCATCTACCTTGAAAATAGATCCTGATTCCAGTCACTTGCATGACCCCTGTAATTTGAATTCTCTTCACTGTCACCTGGGTTATTGTCTCACCTCCCTGGGCCTCCACACTGACACCTTGCTCCTGCAACCCCACAGGGCTCAGCAAGTTTTTTTTTTTTTTTTTTTTTTTTTTTCTGGAAAGGATCAGTAAAAGAGTATCTTAGACCTTGTGGACCATGCAGTCTCCATTGCAACTACTCCACGATTACTCGACTCTGCCATGAGAATCCAAAAGCAGCCCCAGCTAGTCAGCAAGCCCACCCGGGGGTGACTTTAATAAATAATAATAATAGCTAATGTGATCAATCACAGCCATCCTCAAATAGTAACGCATCTCTTTGCATTTAGGGTAGGATTCTTACAACCATAAATTCCCCCCACCTATCTTTTGTGCTGTTGTTGTCTTAAATTTTACTTCTACAAGTTCTGTAAACTCAGGAGACATTGTTACTACTTTTGCTTTAGAAAGATAGTATCTCAGAGGCATTAAACATTTAAGAAACATTGTCTTGCTGGACAGGGACCTGCCTGTAACCCCAACTACAGGAGGCTGAGACAAGACGATTCCAAGTTTAAGGGCAGACTGGGCAACCTTAGTGAGATCCTGACTCAAAATTTTAAAAAGGGCCGGGGGATGTATGTGCCTTAATGGGTTCAATTCCCAGTGCCAGAAGAAAAATAAATGTCTTTTATGTTTGCTTTCATTTCAAGGGATCTTCATTTTTTTTAGTGAACATCCAAGCGTCTTTCTGGTAGCACAGTCTTTCCATCTGGGGGACTTCTTTTAACCTATCTTATAATGTTATAATGCTGGTCTCAGTTTTTGTTTGAAAAGGCTTTCTTTCTTTTCTACTTTTGAAAGACATTCTTTCTTAGGTGTAAGATTGGAGATTGCCAGTGGTTTTCCTTTTAGCATCTTATTATCATATTATCTTTGACTTGCATCATTTCAGACAAAACACATGCTACTAATTTCTACCTTTGGTCTCTGTAATGTGTGCCTTTTTTATATTGTTCCAAAGTTCTGGTGCCTTACTATTTTGTTATCACTCATATATATATTTTCTTGTGATTCCGTTTGGAAGCTTTCCATCAACCTTCAAGTTCACTGATTCTCTCTTCAGCTGTGTTGAATCTACTCACGGGCCTGCCGCAGTCTCTGGCTGGGCACAAATCACGAGTCTCCACACAGCTTGTAGATTCAAACAGCAATTCTTTATTCCCGAACTCACACCGGCCGTCTACAAACACGTTCTGGGGGAATCCACGTTCTCTGCCCAAATCCACCACTGCCCAAATCCACTCCTCCTGGGCTTCTGTCTCCCAAAATATACTGTCTGACCCTAAGAACTCAAGAGGAACTCAGCAGCAGGATACGCCCTATTCTAAAGGGGGAACACCCTAAACACGGATCCGCCCTGGTCCTTGAGCAAGGTCACCTTACATGCAATGTCCTGCAAAATGTCCTATTTCCACGAGTCCTTCCACTAAAGAAACATGGGGGTAGGCTGGCAAGGAAATTGTCATACCTACTTGGCTGATGGCTCCCAGCATGGGCCCATCAAAAGCATATTCTTTTTTCTCTCTTGCCACTTTCTCTTTTACATTTCCATTTCCCTCCATTGAAGTGTCTCTCTCTCTGCTGAAATTCTTCATCTATTTAAGCATGTGGTCCACCAGAGCCCACTGTTGATAGATTTGTCTCTTGACAAAGAGCTTTTTTTAAAACTTTATTTTTACGCAGTGCTGAGGATTGAACCCAGGGCCTCACACGTGAGAGGCGAGTGCTCTGCCACTGAGCCACAGCCCAGCCCAACGGGTTCTGCTTGCTGTTTTATCTTGCGGGTTTTGGTTGAACGCTAGACCTGCAGAAGAGCCAAGACTGAATGTGCCTGTCTTCCTCCTGCATTCCTTTAGGGTGAGGGGTTGAGTCATCTAGGCAGGAATCCATCCGGGTTTGGATTTTGATGTCACTGTTTACTTTTAAGGGCTTCACGTTCCCCTGGTGCTATGCTCTTGGGTGACGATGCAGGTCACGACATTCCTGTTCCACCCTGGGTTTTACACCTTTTCTATGGACCTCTGCTGCCAAGTGGGTGCTCTCCATGCTTCGGGCCCTCCGTCTGTGGTAGACCACTGTTGGTGATCATGACTGTGGGGACAGCGGGGATTGTCTATGGTCCTGTCCCCAGTCTCAGTCTGAGGCAGGCCCTGGTCTCCCACCCAGTGGAAGCTGAAGTCGTGGAGGAGAACTTGCATGGGTGTGAACGGCCCTGTGCTGTTTGGATACCACCCCCCCCCCTGCCCCCAACACCAAGGCTCCATGTGTTGAACCTTGGTCCCCACTGGGCGGTGCTACGATGAAGGAAACTCGGTCCAACTCTTGCGTTCACAGATGCGGCCTTCGGGAGTTGTTACGGGATAAGGTCATTAGGAGACCCTGTGACCGAATCCTGGTGGCTTTATGAGAGGGAGAGAGACCAGAATAGACACATGTTCCTGCTGTGTGCTGCCTCAGGACTCTGCCAGGGAGACCATCAGTGGAACTGTGAGATAAATAAAAACCTCTTTTCTTTACAACAAACCCAGTCTGTGGCATGGTGTACTAGCAACAGAAAACGGACAGAGATACTCTGCGGCAGTCCCCTGAGTTCCACACCCAGCCTGCCCTACACCCAGCCCCTGGCAGTTTTTACATTTTCCCCATTTTATAGATGAAGAAGCTGAGTCTGGAGAGCTCAAGTGACTTGCCAAAGACACCCACAACTGGGACTGGAGCTCAGGCAGCGGGGTCTGTATTGCGCAGTCGTTGGCCTCCACTGCAGAGGTTAAACTTAACCCTTGACCGATGAGGGAGGCTGAAACCTCACATGCAGCGATGAAGGCTCTGACCAGGCAGAAGAAACCACATGAACACATTAGCACGGGAAGCATGGCGAATTCCAGCTAGGCATCAGGCAGTCACCCACTGGCTCACAGTGAGCACCAGATGGTGACAGAGGCACAGCTGACTGTGCCCACACTCCACTCTTAGACCTGGCTCAAGGGATAGACTACACTGGACTCCCCAGGGTGCCCCAACGGGGCCAGGTGTTTTACCTGGAATGTCCAACCTTGATGGCCCGGTGCTCCTGGGGTACTGCAGGCCTCGGCTCCAAGGTGGTCACATGGAAGACCCTTTCCCACCCACGCTGGCCCTGTCTCCCTGCCTGTGCCTCATGCCTCCCCGTCTCCATAGCATAGCACGAGCCCACTTCTACCCGCCCGCCAGACCCCTAACCCTCTACGCCGTGGTGGAGAGGACTTTGGCTTGGCTCCCTCCAGGGTATCGAATATTAAATAGTTGTTGAAATGAATGGACTTGTGGGTCAGACAGGATCGTCTGTCTTTTTAGATCTTTCAGTTGTTAACAATCCACAAAAATGACTTCCTCGCTGCTGTGGTGTGTGTCCCCAAAAGATCACATGCTGGATATCTGGTGCCCAGGGCAGCAGTGTGGGGAGCCTGTGGCAGGAGAGGCTGGGCTAGGAGTGTGTGCTCTCTAGCACACGCACAGCGTGTCACCCTGGGGTGCCCACCACGTGAAGATGTGGTACGGAGCTGCTCGGCAGATGCTGGCACCATGTTTTTGGACTTCAGACCATGAGGCTATAAACGTCCTTTTTTTTTTTTTTCTTTAATTGGTTGTTCAGAACATTACAAAGCTCTTGACATATCATCTTTCATACATTAGATTCAAGTGGGTTATGAACTCCCATTTTTACCCCAAATACAGATTGCAGATTCACATCAGTTACACATCCACGTTTTTACATATTGCCATACTAGTGACTGTTGTATTCTGCTGCCTTTCCTATCCTCTACTATCCCCCCTCCCCTTCCCTCCCCTCCCATCTTCTCTCTCTACCCCATCTACTGTAATTCATTTCTCTCCCTTGTTTTTTAATTTTTTCCCCTTTCCCCTCACTTCCTCTTGTATGTAATTTTGTATAACGATGAAGGTCTCCTTCCATTTCCATGCAATTTCCCTTCTCTCTCCCTTTCCCTCCCACCTCTCGTCCCTGTTTAATGTTAATCTTTTTCTCATGCTCTTCCTCCCTGCTGTGTTCTTAGTTGCTCTGCTTATATCAAAGATGACATTTGGCATTTGTTTTTTAGGGATTGGCTAGCTTCACTTAGCATAATCTGCTCTAGTGCCATCCATTTCCCTGCAAATTCCATGATTTTGTCATTTCTTAGTGCTGTGTAGTACTCCATTGTGTATAAATGCCACATTTTTTTTATCCATTCATCTATTGAAGGGCATCTAGGTTGGTTCCACAGTCTAGCTATTGTGAATTGTGCTGCTATGAACATCGATGTGGCAGTATCTCTGTAGTACGCTCTTTTAAGGTCTTCAGGGAATAGTCTGAGGAGGGCAATAGCTGGGTCAAATGGTGGTTCCATTCCCAGCTTTCCCAGGCATCTCCATACTGCTTTCCATATTGGCCGCACCAATTTGCAGTCCCACCAGCAATGTACAAGTGTACCCTTTTCCCCACAACCTCGCCAGCACTTGTTTGTAAACGTCCTTTCTTTACGAGTGTCAGAAATGGACGCTCTGCTGGCTCCCACTTTAAACCGCTTGTGACTTATTTGTGCCACAACCAGGGGAATAGGGAGGAAAAGGTTGGGGGAACCTTCCAACCATTCCTGATAGCCTCCCCCTCCTCTCATTTTCCAGGTGAGGGTCTGGAGGCCTCAGCGGGGAATCGCTAGTTCAGGACTGAGTGGAGCCCCATCTGCTCTCCATGGCATGGACTGCTTCCTGTGGGCGACAGGAGGGGGTGGGCGGGGCTTAGTAAGGGTGGGAGGGGCTTAAACAGTCTGGATTCGCCTTGGGGAATTTGTTGCATGGATATTGTCTCAGATGAGTTCCCAGGTCCTGGAGTAAAACGGGTGTGATTTCAGGGGTGTGTGTGCACACTTGAAGGCAGCCATCGAGCTGGTCCAGATTGGGGCTTCAGGTTCACTCTGGTTGAAATTGGACCCCAGGGTCTACTCGATGCAGGATGCAACTCTTGTGCCTGGTCCTTTCACCCCCAGTCATCAGTGCAAAGGATGGGGCCCACAGCTCTCCTGAGAATGTTCCTTTGCAGGCTGACATTCGTATGATACCTTCGTAACCTTCTCTCACCGGTTTAACATCTCAGGGGTGCCTAGAACACAGTTCAACTAGTCTGGCAGTCCTTGAACTGTAGGAAGTGATCTGACCTGGCCCCCCCCCCACCCGGCCCGCGCCATTGTCCTGAGGTGGCTGAGGGTGGAGTCTGTGAAGGTTCAGTGTGGTCTTTCCTCTCCCCAGCCTCTTGGGCCTCAGCACTCACCAGGACCTCTGCGGCCCCAGGACTTTTGCTTGTGCTGTCCTGTGTGGAACCACCAACCCCCCACCGGCTCAACTGTCACTTCCTTGGCTGGGATCCCAAAGCACTAAATGTCATGGGAAACACAAAGTGGGCTGCAGCACATCATCCTTGCGATGGACAGACCTCTCAAAATAGGCAGACACTATGAAGATGTCTATATTCATGTTCCCTTTGTCCTCTTCAGTGGGAGCACAGAGAATCCCCACAAGGGACACTTAAATGGCATGCGTATACATGTGGCCCACTTCTCTTAGCCCTTCACTTGCTCAGGGGGCCTGTGAACATGGCCACTGCACAGCGATAAGGCCCAACAGGATCGACATCATACGCCCTCCCTCACCAAGGCCCACCAGGTGGCACTCCCAAAGCTCCTCATCTGCCCCAAACAGACTCTGGCCAATTCTGGGCCCAGTGTCATTTCCCAGGAAGGCTCAACCGGGTCTCCTTCAACATGAGACAGCTGTTTGCCTTCACTAGAGGACAGCCATGTCTAGATAAGAATTCGCCTGCCCTGTCCATCGGTACCTCCACCCTGTCTCAGGCCCCCACCAGTGACTGCTCTGGTCAAAGCCTGACCCACAGCGAGGACCTGCAAGAACAGGCACTCATCTGTGGGACTTACCTGCTCTAATACACCACCTGGAAGTCACTGGGCTTATGGAGAACTTGGTAATGGTGAAGGGATGGGGCTGTGACAAGGAAAATACGGTGCTTTAACTATTATATGACCCACCCCAACCCCCTGACACAGCCAGCCAGCACACAGTCTGAGAATCAAGGTATGAATGTGGAACTGCCTCTTAATACACCCAGCTGGGCTGGCGGTGTGGCTCAGTGGTAGCATGCTGGCTTATCATGCACAGGGCCCTGGGTTTCATCCCCAGCACTGCAAAAAAAAAAAAAAAAAAAAAAAAAAAAAATCTGACCAGACACAAAGCCATGGCTGTATTTCTCCCCTGCTTACATCCGCAGCTTTCTCATCATTGGGAAGCTTGCTACCAATGCACCTCCTGTGCCACAGCCAGGCCAGCCGATCCCACCCTGGCACAATCCCTGCCCCTGAGGGTCCCCGGGTGACTCTCATGCACACCAGTCTGAAGGCATGTGGCTGTCCTGAACCCTTCACGTCCTCTTCCTGCCCACACAAGGAGAAATGAGGTCAGACAGCAGTGGGCCAAGGAAGGGCGCACAGGGCTTCCCAGGCCTAGAACAACCATGGGGCCAGGCCACTTCTCCAGCTGCTGCTCGCACTCCGAGGCTCACACTTCTGGCCACCCTGTGTCGGTAAGGAAAGAATGAGCCAGACTGCAGAATAAAACGTAGCTTTATTATGACATAGGAAAGACTACAAGCCATCAGGGAGCAGAGCGCCAAACAGCCCCTCAAAACGACAGGGAAAGGGCAGGTGTAAACATCTTGGTAATAAAATCTCCAACCACAACACAATCATTTGAATTTTTTCTTACAATTCTTGTTTTTAAAGTTATAGTAAATGAAACGAGTCACTTTGAATTGTCAAAAGAACTGCGATTTTACACAAGTAAAAGCATACACACCAAGCCAAAACACAAGAGCACTCGGGTATGTCTCAGGGATGCTGCTAACAGGGACGCGCAGGGGCCATCCTGGGGTCCAGGGGAGCAGAGCCCGGGCCCGGCCCCCGGCTGCTGCCTGGCTGAGGAGTCCCAGACACAGGGACGCTGTCCACACCACCCTCAGGCCACCCAGGCCCCCAGCACTCCACACAGCTCAAAAACATTGCCTCCAGATTTCTGAAGAGGGCGAGTCCACCTGTCTCACCATGAAGCACTAAATGACAGCCAGCATCGCAGAGGTGCAGACTCTTCCTAGCACACGGGTCATGAACGTGTATGGGGGTGTCACCCAACGAGTCCCTTCACGGTAAGACACACTTTGGGACAATCTGAACACCTTCCTGCACAGGGTGGTTAACTGGGGAATGGTAAAACCGTTCTCCTGACTGACGAGTCAGACGGGGAGCTAAAAGAAGGGATCCCTAAACCCATCAAATAAATATGCTGCTCCTCACAAAGTCAAGTCACATGAGCAGAAACACGGACCCAGTGCTGAGGGTCCTGGCCCAGGGCAAGGCCCAACACGAGCTGAGTGTCCAGGGGCCTCCCACCTGGACAGAGCTAAGTGCTTAGAGTGCCAAAGCCTCAGTAAAGGAGGGAATCCACCTGGATATGGACGTCTCAAATGGTGCCTATAAAAAGGAGCGCAGCTCCATCTTTCTCCCCATTCTACAGTCCCAGTGCAGTGGCACAAGCTGAGACAGGAGGGGTGTGGCAACGGAGGATGCAGGCCCGGCCTAGCCCAGCCACAGGTGACGGACCAGAAAGCCCAGCTGGCTCACCTGCTGGCTTCACACTTGCGTCTGGACACCCCGCAAGTCAGGGTGCTGAGGCTCCCCGTTCAGACGCCTGCAGGCTGCCTTCAGTTCAGCCTCCTTTCCGAAAGATTTGTTCCTGATTAAAAGAAAAATCTGTTCCCAAGAAGATCTTCACAGCACAGTACACAGACGGGCCGCCTGGGGCTGTGCCTGAGAATCGGGGCCGTCCATGCTTTCCAATAATGCTTATTTAAAAACATGCTTCAGTTTATATTCTTTGAACACAGAAACACAACAGAGATGAACTGGGAAGTGTTCACAAACCGCACCAGCGAGGCTTCGCCGTACCTGCCGACCCCGTGGCAGGTGTTTGGGTTTCTTGGGTTCTGAGTAAGCAGCAGCTTCTCAGCTCAGGTCCCCTGCCTGCCTTTGTGTGGCCTGTCAACTATGAGAAATTTTCTTATTTTCAAATAGTTAAAAAAAATTTATTTTCTTGACACATGTAAATTATACAAAATTCAAATTTCAGGGCCCATAAATAAAGGACTACTGGAACACAGCCAAACTCACTGTTCACATATTACCTATAGCAGAGACCCTATAGCCCACAAAGCCTCAGATTCTCACCCGCAGGCTCTTTATGAGAAAACTCTAGCTCGCCCTGAGACTGCCCATTCCCTTCTCCCCAACACCAGGATCCTGCAGACCACGCAGACAGCGCTCCCGGGCAGGCAGAGCCAGAGAGATGGCCATGCACAAACTAGATCCAAACAGCGCTTCCGTCCCCAGGTCCCCAGGTTGTAATTTCTCAAAAATGGACTAACAATCTAAGTTTGGGTTTGAATAGCTAGATACATGCAAGATATCTTACAAGGAACTTCCTCAACCAGCTCCGAAACAACCTCATCACAAAAGCATTTCATTCCTGCTCCAACTGAAGTCACAGCAAGTACAGAGAGGCACATGGCCTCCAGCAGGGCCACTCAGCTTCAGATCCAACACACCAGCCACCACGCGGCCCTGCACAGGCAGCAGGACCAAAGATCAGGAGGAAAATGGGGGAAAGGGACCGTGGAACCACGGGACAACGCTCCGTTTACTCCAAGATCAAGACCCTGGATCTGAGCTGCAGCCCCGTCCCCCGTCCTCCTCCACCACCTCTGCCTGCTGCGAACCACAGAAGGGGGAGAGCGGCCGGGCGGGGCAGGAAAGGGCACAACAGAACAGCACCAATTAAAAAGCAAGACTCACTCTTGAGAATAAAGAAATGATCTAGATTTCATTATAAACTCGATAGTCATTCACTTTACTATTATTACATTTATGAAATTCACCATCGTGGAAAAAGAGAAAAGGGAAAGGGGATAAGAAAATGTCTATTTCTAGAAAACTGAGAGAACATCTGGGCTGATGCTTCCACATGCAGTTGACACTAAATTACCTGCAGAGCAGACGTGCTTGAAACCTGCACCAGGGCCCCCAGGCCCTGGGCCCTGGGGTAGCCTTCCAGCTGCAGGAGACAGTGGGAGGATGGGGCTCCCGGCCCACACTCAGCATACAGCCGCCCCAGGCCTCTGCCCTTGCCACCCTCTTGGTCTACACGCGGTGGACCCATTATTTTCACCAGGTGGGCACCTTTTTAAACTGTGTGCATGGTAGGACAAAAGGAAGCACCAGGCAGAGGCAGTTTCATGCCATGAGGATGCCCCAGTTTTGAGGAGCACAGGAGAGATGCCAGTGACAGATTCCCTCGGCTCCCTTCCCACCCAGGGCACGCGTCCTGACGTATGCTCAGGAGGGCAATTCACGTCCACTCTGACACCTGACTGCCGGGTGCAGAAGGATCACGTGTGCAGGCTCATCTACACAGGAGGGGTGCTGTGGTGGTGCCATGTCGGGGAAGCTGGGGGTCTTCTGGTGAGGCTTGCCAACTCCTCGCCCTCCTTTTCTCTGACCAACTGTGGGTGAGGCTACTCGTATTCCAGGAACTGTTTGTGGTAGAACAGTAGGTATCTGAGGAGGCAGAGGAATACTGGCTTTATTCCAGTTCCTAAGACATTCAAATCCAACAGCCCACGCCAAGCAAGCACGTGTGCATGTGGCCTGTATCTGACTTCTTGGTTGGTTCTGGTTTTAGAGTCCTCAAGGACAAGAGCCCCCCTGCTGGACTGCCCTGTCCCCATCAAAGTGGCCTAACCACCCGCTGCCTGCCAGGAAGTTACCACAGCCTCATCTAACTCCTGCAGCCCTCTGGCACTGCCTCTTCTGTCCCTGAAGGACACTGCCCTCACGGTGGGCCTACCGCTCACTATGACCACCACGACAGGGGTAGCCGACTCCTGCAATGCTCTCAAGGTTGCACTTCAACAACACACAGACCTACTCTGAAAACCTCTGCGGGGGCTACCTGGATGCCCTGAGTCCATGTTCATCCCCAAAGGAGTTCCTGGCAGCTGGGCGGGCCTCACCCCTGGGCCAGGAATCCTGCTGTCCAATCAGGAATAAGGACCTAGGGTAGCTCAAGGTAAATGAGAGGGGTCCCCTCAGTCCCTAAAGGGGCAAAAGTTTTCTGTGCCCAAAAGAACAAATCCAGGAGAGAAGAGAGGAACTGATGAAGAACTGATGGGCCCGGATCACAGCTTGGGTGCTCTGGGAGTTACATGACACGCTCTCCTCTCCCACGGCCCATCTAGGTGGCGTCCTACCTGGAACAAGCTCTCATTATTTCAGGAAATAATGTGAACATCAAGAGTCACTCATTAGGCACTAGAAAAAGATGCGGTTTTGGACCCAAATGACAAGGGGGCAGAATGGGATACGGCTGCAACCATGAGGCCAACTCCAGCCCTCACAGGAGCTACGTACCCTTCGCTGTCCAGCACGTCCTTGATGCTGGCCTTGGTGATGATAGCATCATCACACTTGAACCACTGATCTTTGTGCTGACGGATGAAGCTGGTGTAGTGGCCACTCTCCAAGGTCCCTTGGTGGTTAACGACAGCAAACAGGGAGTACCTGGTAGGAGAAGTGGGGAAGAGAAGAGCTGACTGAGGGCACTCCCAGCCCAGGCAGGCCAGGTGGCCACTGACCTGACCTAACCCAACACAGCGGCAGCGGGAGGGAGCTGGGCCTGCCTTCTAGCCCTCCCAGCTCTCACTGGGGTGCAGCGAATCCCCAGAGCCACACTCAGCAGAAGTGGGGATCAGTGGTGGAGGCAGTGGTACCCACTCTACCTGTGCCACCTTTCTACAGTACCAATGGCAGGAAGAACAGAGCCCCTTAGGCCTGAAGGAAGTCAGAAGCCTGGGCAGGGGCAGCCCCCCACCGGAAACAGCCTTTGCTAACAGAGGTAACGGGAAGCAGGTGAGGAAACAATTCAGAGGCCACAGGAAAAGGGACTTCTGCTGGTGCTGCTCCCCATGTGCCCACCCTGCCAACCCCGCCTGGGACATCCCCACAAGCCACCGCGTACTTGTTGTCGTTGCTGAGGCTGTCGGTGGGCTGCTGGTACTGCCCGTTCATCCTGCTTTCTTTACTGTAACAAAAGCAACAAGACTCAGCATCAAAGAGACAGGAGGCTCTGACAATCACCAGCACTGAGAAGGGTTCCACAAACACCGCCAGAGCGGGCACGTCACAGGCTTTAAGCAGAGACTGTCCATGCTGCAGTGGGGAGCAGGGCCCACTCTCTTGAGTAGATTCCCCCAGGCCTTTGCTGCCCCTAGGAGTCTGTGATGAGCCATCCTCCCACAGATGGAGTGTAAGTTAGACCATCACCTGCTTCCTCACAAAGATCAAGACTGCTTACCCCTCCACCAGAACCTTGGTAAAATGGGAGAGGCTCCTGGAAACGAAAAGTCCCGAGTTCTGTTTAAGGCATTCACCCACCAAAGGCTAACAGAAGGCAATGAGATCTCTGAGACCCAGGTATCAGCAGCAACCACTGCGTCACCTCCCCGACACGGGAAGTCAAGGTCACGCTGACTCGTTTTCCCAGGGTGGGCTGACAACACAGAGCTGTCGTTCTGAGAATCTCATTTTATTTGGGATGGAAACCTGTGTACCACCGGGACAGGGCCACCAAAAGAAAGGACATGGGAAGATGTTGATACCTAACCACAAAAATTTGCTTGAGATGGTGCATTGAGCTGAACTATAGACCCTAAAAAAGTAATGTTCACCTCCCAATCCTCACAACCTGTGTGACCTTGTTTATAAATAAAGGTCTTTGTGAATAAGGACGCTGAGCCTAGATTATCTGGGTGGGCCCTAACCCTAATGACCAGTGTCTTTATGAGAGAGAATCTGAGGGAAATCAGACTCAGGGGTAGACCCCGAGGCCAGGGAACCGGTAGTGGTGTGGCCACAAGAGGATCTAGAGCCACCAGAAGCTAGAAGAGGTAAGGAACAGATGCTGCCAGATTTTCAAAAGTGGGCCCTCTCCAACCCCCTGATCTCTGGCCTCTAGAACCATGAGAAAATAAACCACTGTCACTGCAAGCCACCAAGTTTGTGGATGAAAACAAATACATCAGTAAGCAGCTTGGTTTATCTAAAGGTTAAATTTTAAGTGTTCTATAATATAAACATCTGAAAATAAAGAAAACAGAATCCACAATCAAAAATTTCAGCTGTTTATCAGCACTTCAAAATCTGTTCCTTCTCCTCATATCTCACCTCGATGAATTTCCAAGTTTGAAAGCTGATAAAGACTTGCTAGAGAAAAATTCAAAACAAACTATCCAAGGAAAAACAACTCATTTAAGTGGATCTTGGGTAGGATCAGGATAAGTAATTACATTTATGAAAAGTAAGCTTTTTATTACTTGTGACAAATGCCTCACCCTGGAAAGTGGGTGCTGCACGACCACCCCCAACAGGACGCAGCAAATCCTACCTGGAGGCCATGAAGGGTGTCATGTCCAGCTCCAGGGGGAAGGACACGTACGTGGTGATCTTCCGCCTCAGCTTGGCCGAGTGCTCAAATCGCTACAGAAATGGAGGAGGGAGAGGGAACACCAAGGAGACTAAGTGACAGTGGCCCATGGGCTGCCAGGGCGTCCCCTTTTACTTTCTGAATTGCCTTTGGGTTACATCTAGTGCTTACAGTTACATTCAACAACCCAACGCTGACCCACACAGATCTGATGTATGAAGTTCAAGTCAAGCCTTGATGATCATGCTCCATGATAAACACCAGGGGTACAAGAAAGTGGCCTCATGACAAACACAGCAAAGTGCAGAAAACAAGACAAATACCCTAACCTGTAGCAACAAAAATGAACAGTCCCCTCCATCAAATGAAAGGCATTTCTAGGACTATATGTGGGCACCCAAATCCAGCTGTAGAGCTAGCACCTTTCTTTTAGCATTTTGAAGGTGTGTTGAAATAAGAATATGCAACATCAATATTTGATATAGTGCCTCAAACTTTGATTTCTGGCCCTTTCCAGAAAAAGCCTGCCAACCCTGGACTAGATCATAATTGCTTTAAGTAAAACAGACTAGGGGGGAGAGATGGGAGAATTTGGGAAGTAATAAAACTTTTACACACACACACACACACACACACACACACTGCAAGTTGCTCACTCTTATCTAGAGTCACTTGCTTTCTGTTACCATCACAAATCTGTGCAACAGAGGGCAGCACAGAATTAGGCCTCGCACCCTCCTGCTCCTTTGGCACGCCTACTGACTGCCCAGTTATAAAATGCCCTCAAGTGCCACTGGGCTGTTTTCTGGAAAACTCACTTTGAGATGAAAGCAGGCCACAATGGGCAGCTTCTTCATAGTGAGCTGCTTGGTGGACTCCTGGTAGCTGTGGCACCCACTGCATTTGATCTTGGCACTGCTTCCCAAGTGCTCCGGTCTGGTAAATCTACAAGACATTTTAAAAAGGTTTTTAGCTGGACATGGTGGTGTACACCGGGAATCCCAGCAACTTGAGAGGCTGAGGCAGGAGGATCAAGTTCAAGGCCAGCCTGGGCAACTTCCTGCCTCAAAATAAAAAGAGCTGGGTATGTAGCTCAGTGGTAGAGCACCTGCCTAGCACATGCAAGGCCCTGAGTTCAATCCCCAGTATAGGGGCAGAAGGGGAGTTTTTAAGGAAAAAAGGAGGGAAAGAAGAGTGACAGAAAAGGAAGACCAAAAGAATATTTTATCACTTCTGTTAAGACTTGCCACAGAAAAATTTAAAGCATAAAATGTCCATCTGAGAAGTGATTCACAGTTACGGTTTATAATTTTCACAATGAAAAAAATATGGAACTTTTTTTTCCCATAATCTTTTCTCCAAACTTTTATATTACTGAAATTTATGACTATGTTAAATTAAAAGGACTCTTAGAAAATGTTTTTGGTTGGTTGTTTGTTTTCCACAATCTGATACCCTATTTACTATCTGGACCTATCAATCCAACAAAGTCAATGTAGTTAAAAAAAATTTAAACATGCAGCAAGATAAATCATAAAACCTTGTCCCTCTTCTAAGGAATACTTCCCTTACAGGGAACTCTGCAGAGCCTTTGAAGAGCATCCGAAGTCTTATCACCTGTCTAAACCAATGAAGTAGTGAAGGGACAACTTTAAAATGGCTGTTAAGTACAAAATACCACAGATGTTCTAGCCACTTGCAGGACAGGCCACACACGTGGGAAATAGGACCAGTGTTTAGTCCACGCTGTGGTGCAGGTTGCCTGCCAGAAAAGGTGGGGAGCATCACGTTCTGTTCTTGGCTCTCAGCTCACTCACTGGGTTGGGGTGAGTGGGAGAAGGTCGGTGGTCTGTGATACAGACATGCAGTCGTGCAAAGCAGAAGACAGAAATACTAAAAAATTTGAAAAGAGCCAACCAGTGTGAGCTCCTGGGCACCTGCAGCCATCTCTACTCTGGGCCGCAGAGAGAAAATGCTACCCTGGTCTGGCCCTGAATTATAGTTTTCTCCTGACCAGCTACCACTTCTAAACAGCTTCCGCACGGGAGACGTGGTTTTCCCTGCCCAAACGTCATGGCTGCCTTACCTCCGCAGGCAGTCGGTGAGTGTTGTGGTGCCTGACGCGTGGCTCTCCCCGTTCACCACACTGCCCTCGCTGCCTGGGCTCAGGGGCCAGAACGGGGTGGAGGAGCCAGGCAGATCCAAGCTGATGTCCCAGAAGGGGTCTATGGTGGTGGAGACGCCACTGCAGAAAGTGGAAACACGTCATGAGGGCCACCGCCTTCTGGGCCAGCCTGAGGCAGCTTCTGTGCTTTCTTTAGGGACACACCAACACAGCCCTTTTGTTCCAAGAACGCCTGAGGGTGGGTGCTCAAGCAGGAGTTCTTAAACCTGTGTGTCCTGGGTGGCCCAAGGTAAGGATGTATATAAATCCAGTAATGCAAGGGCTGCCCTTTAATGTCAAAATCTGGGAGAGCACCACCTTCATTTGGGGATTTTAAGAAGAGTAAATTTCCCAAGCCCTAGGTTCAGAGGCTCTGAATCCCTAGGTATACCTCAGCTGCATGTGGGAACTGGAGTAGCACCAATACCCAGAAACTGGTTATTGCTGCCCAGGGGGATCACAGAGATCCCCCGCGCACACATATCACACTGAATGTACACTGACCAAGCTGAGCAGACTCTGCAGAATGTAGACCACTGGATTTAGCAAGGCCAGCTCCTCCTTGGAGATTTAATTTACAGTATTAAAAAAGGGAAACTCTTCAGAGTGGGATATTTGCCCAAGATATTTAAACAGAATATAAATCTGAAACAACCCCTTGCTACCAGAACTTGGTCAGTGAGAAACTCTACAATGCTCACAGCCAAGGCCCAAACAACCTCTGCTATGTAAAAGAAAACTGTATCTGCAACACCAAGCAGCAGGGACCCTTTTCCAGGACCCCATATGGACTGTGGGTGACAATACACTGTGGACTCTCAACAACCTTAGTAGATTGTGACCAGGGCTTTAAAAAACTAAACTGGAATAAAAACACGCATGTGCACTGAGGGGGAATGCAGGGTCCTCTGTTTCACTGCCAAGTGATGCTTGTCCATGTTCTGAGGCCTGAAGTGCTAAGTGGTGGCCGCACCTGGCAAGAATGAAAGTCACCAACGGGGAGCAGATGGACACAGGAACCGTGATGGAATGATTAGATAACCCACCCAGATTACAGATGTCAAGAGTCTGCTGGGGGTGAGCGAGGCCTTCCTAAAGGCAGCTGTTTTATTTGGTTCCAGATGCCAAAGAAATGTGAAGGATAACTCCCAAGAACACCTGGCTGGACTGAACACGAAGGAAACCCCAACACTGAGGGCCACTTGTTCATGAGGTTTCTCCCTTACCCTTCAGGGCTCAGTGTAACAAGCGATGCCGATTCCACTTTAGCATTAAGGGTTCACTTAAAAAACTCCCCAGCACAACAGTTCTGCTGACTGGGGCTTGTGCTAAGATGTCGGCGTGGCCCACCCAGGTCCTGATGCTGCAGCAGATTGTGTCTGGCTGAGGGCTGCACTTACTGGCAGACCTGGCACGTGACGTCGGACTGCAGTCCACCTGTGAAGATCTGGTCAATGATGCAGTTGCAGTGATTGGGGTTGTTGGCCTTCTTCCCATTGTCATCACCTGGGGACAGAGTACAGCTTTGTCATCACATCTGTGCACCTCCAGGACAGCAGACAGCACGTTCCCTCACCCACCCAGAAAAGGAAGGAGGAAACCAGGATACTGACACTTTAAAAGGTGGGTGAAGACACCTGTGATTCCAACGGAGACTTGATAAAGGGGTGCATCATGGTTTTAATCTCATGAGAGATCCAAGCACCTAGAGCTAATACTCTTTGTTCTCTCCTTAGCATCTGTCTCGGCAATGAAGTGTCCTAATACCTAACAGCTTGGTAGGATTATCGATTCTGTTTTTCATGTGCAGAATAATTGAATAAATATTTTCCCAGAGAGAAAGCCCAATAATAATGATCTGGACCAGACATACCAGAGAAGCAACTTTCTCCTCCCTCAACCAGACCGTGCCTCCCTCAGGATGTCTCGCAGCAGCCCCAACCCACTGCTCCTCATCAGCTCCACACTTCCTGACTCCCAGGTCCTCCCTGGGTTCCATCCACACTCTACTTAGATAAGCAGATATACAACTTCAAGAGCAGAGTATAATATATATTTAAAATGTACATTGTAACTTCATTCAGCTAAAAGGGGGATGATGATGTAGCCATTTACATATACATTATGTATCAAAAAACAGACTTATTACAGAATGAAGAATGTCCAGTCTTTTGAGAGCAATCATCCAGATTTAAGATTAGAGGAAAACACTGCCCAAAAGAACCTTGAATTCACAAGGCAGAATGTTACAAGGTATGGAAAGTGCATACAGGAAGATGTAATGAAAGATGAGCTGAAGATGCCCTAGAGCTGACAACTCATGAACAACACAACCAAGCGCATCCAGAGCCCATAACCTGTGCCAAGTCTCTGATAACTGCATTTTTTTGGTTTGTTTGTTTTGCAGTGTTGGGGATGGAACCCAGAGCTTTGCACTTGTCAGGCAAGCACTACACATGAGCCACACCCTGAGTCCATGACTTTGTTTTTAATGAAAAGAGCTGACATTTCTTTCCAGGAGCGGGCAACAGTGGTTTCACGGTTTTTTGTTCTACAAACATTTTAACAACAATGCATTTTCAAACAATTTTCAGTACAGACTTCTCCTGCTTATTGAGGTTCTTCATTACCTTCATAAGTTGCTTATAGTAATAATATTTAATTAAATAATCTTTCATGGTGGCTCTTTCTGTATGTATGACACACATCATTCAAGAAAATCCAATATAAGCTAAGCTATTCAGCAACTTTCATTTGGTTCTCAGGGTAAGTATTAAAAGCACATATGTTTTAACAGGAAAAAAAATTTAAGTACCAACAAAACAGAACCCAAAGCGTGAGAGCTGATTCAAACAAGCCATCTCATGTCAAGCGTTGGGGCTCTGAGCTGGTGCCATTGGCTCTACAGGGCACTGGTGCAAAGGCCACCATCCTGAGCATAGCCTCAAAAGACTGAACGGCACTAGGAAAGTCAGCTGCTTTGTTCTTTAAAAGATACCAATTCAAGAGAAAATGAGCTGGGCAGGTACCACCTACATTTAGCTGAACTAGCCCAGATCCCAGGGAACCCGATGGGTACCAGGTCTTTTCTTACTGCAGCAGTGCCTTCAGAGGTGAGATCTGAACCTGCAGCCACAGCATCACCCTCTCTCAGACCTACTGAACTAGACACCAGCAATGTAAGAAGCCGATAACCCACATCCAAGCTTCATGGCAACCTGCAAGCTCTTGGAACTGGGAACTCTACCAGAACCAGGAACTCCACGAGGAAAAAAAGGAAGGGACCCAATCATGCTTCGAGCTACCCACCACTCCACCTGAATCTCAACTTCCTACCCTAGGAGACACCGTGCC
Source organism: Callospermophilus lateralis (assembly GCF_048772815.1). Classification (NCBI taxonomy): domain Eukaryota; kingdom Metazoa; phylum Chordata; class Mammalia; order Rodentia; family Sciuridae; genus Callospermophilus; species Callospermophilus lateralis. The sequence goes on from NC_135315.1 coordinate 63,488,991, forward strand.
TCCTCCCCACCTCAACCATCAAATCCCACCCATATCCAAGAACCCGCGAAGGGGGACCGTGCTCCCAGGCAGGCTGTGGGACTACATTAAGGCAGAAGCCATGTTCCATTAAAATCCCAAGAAAGAGCTTAAAATAAAAAGCCTTTGATCAGAATCAAAAGAGGACTGCAATCAAAATCAGGGACGCACCACAGGTGAACAGGCTTGGTCCCCTGATCCCAGTGCTCTATTTCAGAGCAGCAATCGTTTGTGGTCTCCCCAAGGGAGAAGGATAGTTCTGACCATCAGTCACATTCAGAAGCCTCAGACATGACAACTCAGAGGAGCCACAGAGCAGCCACAACATGCCGAGGCCTCCGAGCTTTCACTGTTCTCAATGATGGGTCACAGGGGATCCCTACCACGTGGCTGCCAAAGGACACGTGAAACTACTTTCTCCTCTTTAAAAAATAAACTACAAGAAACCTCCTTAGGAAAATATGATCATATATGGTCTATGCAACAATAGTGGGGGTTCTCGGCAGTGTCCCCCAGTTTTGGACGTGCATGCACACTTCCCCTCTTTGCTCCTTTTCAGAGGGAAACTCCTGTCATAACCTGAGGAAGGCGCCAGGACAGAGGGGGCAGAGCGGCCCACCTTTGCAGTGCCGGTGAAGGACGTCCAGGGCCGCGATGAGGAACTCGTGCGCGTCCTGCTGCTCGTAGCCGGCCAGGTGGCGTGCGTGGGTCCACACCAGGTGGAGCAGCTTGTAGGGGATGTGAGGGGACCGGTGTCCAGAGTAGAACTGCTCGGGGAGAAGAAAAGGGGGACTGTGGGAGCACACTGGACCTGAGCATGTGACACAATGGAAGTGCTGAACAGCTGCCCAGGAAGGGAGCCATCTGGTTTGACAAAACCATCTCTCTTTCTTTAAAGCTGAATTTTATTTTTATTTGGACTTTCCGGGCTTTTGGAGTATGCATAGGATTTTCTCCTTCCCACCACCTAATTTTTAAAGATAAACCCACACGATGAATTGTAACTTGCTAATGAAAGCAAATGAAAATAAAAATACCTTGACCTCTTGAGGACAGGACACACACCGATAATCCCCGTGACGTGGGAAGCTGAGGCAGGAGGATTGCAACTCTGAGGCCAACCTCAGCAACTTAGAGAGACCCTAAGCAGCTTAGCAAGACCTTTTCTCAAAATAAAAAAAAATAAAAAGGGCTGGGATATAACTCAGTGGTAAAGCACTCTTGGGTTCAATCGCCAGTCCAAAAAAAAAGAGGACTTAATATGACCAATGTCACCTAATACAAAGCACCAGGCAAACCTCAGGTCAAGGTCCCCACTGACATGAACATTTCAAATCTTACCATCTGACCTAACATGGACTTTATTTAGAATAGAATAGACTCATAATTCTGAACAAAATGACATGGTAACCAATATACCATTAATAACGATAGGCTGGGGTGGAGTTCAGTGGTAGTGCTTGCCTAGTATGCACAGGGCACTGGGTTCCATCCCCAGCTCCACAAAAAAATAAGTAAATCAAGAATCTCAAAGTTAGCTTTGTTCTTTTGGATTTAGAAGAATTCACACACTCATGAGATTCCTTTGCTTGACAGTAAATGGCAGTTGTTCACCTAGCAGCAGCATAAAGTGGACAAGGAAACAAGATGCTCAACTCCTCCACAGGCTTCAAGTCTTACACTTGTAAGACGTTGAGAGGTGGACAGCCACTATAAGAAAGAGATGCTCGTACTGGGTTAGCATCCCTAAAACTGAAAATCTGAAATCCAGAAGGCTTTGTAACCCGAAACTTTAGAGTGCATGGTGTATTTTGGAGCATTTTGGATTTCTGTTAGTGATAATCAATTAGTAAGGTCTATCAAATACAATACAAAACACCCTGAGACCTGACAAACTTCGTGTCCCAATCATTTCAGGTATTCTGGTCTCCAACAATTTCAGTCTGTTCAGTAATACAATCCCCACAGTTACCAGTATGCTGTAGGAGTCAGAAATGGGTTAGGCTAGGTCTATGGCTATACTACTCTGAATGCACTGATCTTGCCCAATCTCAAAAACTAAGCAGGGTCAAGCCTAGTTAGCACCTGGATAGGAAAAATGGCTTCTGCTAGGATAGAGACTGGCAAACTGTTTCTGAAAAAAGCCCAAAAGAGAGTAACTTCAGCTACAGGCCACATGGTCTCTATCCAACTACTCAACTCTGAGACTGTGGCCCAAGCAGCCACCAACAGTAGTGAGTCTTTGGGTGTGGCCACTTTCTGACAAAATAGCAAGATGACTGATAAAAGCAGGGGACTGGTCTTCCTAGAGGCCTATAGGGCAGGCAGCATCCCCATTTTTACACTGGAGTAACTGAGTGACCTGAGCTCTAAGAACCCAGTCGGAGGCACTAAGCTGGTAGGTCCTGAGGCCTCAGCCCAGACGTGTCTGGACCCTGTGTCCAGAGTTCCGTCCTGCATTCTCTCTCTAGTCAGACACAGACATGGATGAACACACTGAGTGCAGCCACAGTCAGATCAAGGGAACAGAGCCACCCACGGAGGGCAGAGGCTCACAACAGAGCAACAGAGGAGACCCACTTCCCTCGAGAACGAAACAGGAAAGAGGCCAGCACATCTACTGGCCTTCCTGAGATCCAGTGTGGCCGACAACAGGATTTAAGAGTGAACTGCCAGTGTTTACGGAGATGAATGTGTTCCACCAGCTGACTCTGCCACAACCCTTGCAAGGGCTCCTTTTCTCATCCCGGGTCAGCAGTGTGTCTCCAAAGGCCATGCCCACAGCTTCTCATCTAACAATCTCTTTTGGAAAAACTGTCTTCCATAGTTAAAGCACATATCAAAAACTTATTCACTACATAAAGTTCTGGAAATTTATCATGGCCAATCCTTTTTTTAAGGCAAAAGAAAGCAGTTGTAAAATATTCCACAGCACAGTTGGCAGCACTCACCTCCTGGAAGAGTGAGGACATCTCACAGACCAGACAGGAGCTGGGGCTCTGCATCTCACACCGGTGTCTGTCAGACAGGAAGAAGTCACGCAGGAGCGGTGTGTGGGTCAGAGCCTGGACGATGCAGTTCATGAAGCACGTGTTCCCCAAGTTGATCAGCCCTCGCAGACCTGAGAATGAAACCAGAGACATCGGGAGTTACTTGTGCACTGAACTACAGGTAGTGTACTGCCACGTGCTGGGGGCTTCCTTTAGGTTTGCACGATCACCTTCCTTTATTAGTTCACTCAAGAAGAAAAGAGCAAGAAGAAATGTAATACTTTCCTAATTTTGAGACCATTTTTGTATGAACTGTGTTGAGGAATGTCCACTACCAACATCCTTTCTTTGGCCGTTATGTTTTTAAAACCACTGCCTAATTGTGTTTTCAATAAAAATACATGTTGGAAAAGAGCCTCCAACAAAACAAATTGATTTTAAAATGTTCTAAAATGCATTTCTCACTTCTTACAATACTTATCAAACACCCTTGCACAGCCACATCACTTCTATCACTGAAGATTAACCTGGCCAAAACACACTTGGGTTCCTTAAGACATGCAAACTCTAAAGGTCACAGGGCAGGAACCACCTCCACTCATTCCTCTGCACCCCAAGCCAATGGCACTCCCTGTAGAGAGCAGGGTGCTTGTGACCTGGATGCTGAGCAGGCCAACCAATGACATGCAGTTAAGCAGGAATTAAACAGACTCCTGCTGCATTATGAGCCTAGGAGTGGAAACAGACTCTGCTCTGCAAGATGCCCTCTACCCACCTATGGTGCAGTTAGAGGTGATCTTCCTCCTTTTAGGATTGTGTTTCAGCAGTTCCAGTTCCCGTTTGGTTGGTTCCCAAGTTGAAAACTTCTCTCCAGCACCTAAGAAGATGAAAGACGGTTCCAAGTGCTGTTGGCTCAATTTTCAAGTGTGTTTATAAACAAAAGTTGTGGGGTTCTATACTAGTTATCAGGCTGTTTTTGAAAGAGCGGCAGCCCTGATATCAAGGCTTTCTAACACCCTACTACACAGATGGGTGACCGGCTCGCCTTTGGTGGGGGTCTATGAATACACCACATTTCCTGCAAAACTGCCCATTAAAGCCACCCCAACAAGAATGCAAGATGATTCCTTTTTCAAATGCCTCCAGTCCCTGAGTACAGAGACTGCAGCATCCGTTTCACTCAGTCCTGGGTACTCTCTATGACCAAGTTTTGCTCTTGACAGACCTGAGGAGACCACAGGGTTAAGAGACAAAATAAGTAGGTAAATTCAGGCAGAACCCAACCTTGCATCTTCCAAGCCTTCCGCTGTTCCTCTTTGGCAATTATTTCCATGTCTCTGTCATAGATGTAGTCCTGACACAAAAAGCAATAGATACCTCCATAAGTGAGATCGATGGCTGCAGAGAAAGAAGGGAGACAAGGAAATTCAATTTTTTTTTCAAATTTTTTTAGCGATAGATGGAAAACAATTTCTTTATTTTGTTTGTTTATTTTTATGTGGTGCTTAGGATTGAACCCAGTGCCTCACATGTGCGAGGCAAGTGCTCTGCCACTGAGTCACAACCCCAGCCCAAGGAAATTCAATTTAACATGGAAGGCAATGCTTCAGGACTCAGGCATACAAGTCAAGTTTCTTAGACAAAGTGTGACATTTAAAACTAGTATTTTAGGTTCATAAGGATTCCTGGCCACCTGACAGGGTAAAAATGCTTTACTACACTGAGAATTCTTGGTCCTATGATGAAAAGGAAAGCAAGTGATGTGTGCTGTTACTTCACGGATAAAGGCTATTAACTGCTCTTTTTCTAAGAACAGAGGGGAGAGTTTCTAATCAGACAACTCTGACTTCTCAGCCAGAGTTGCCTCCCGCCTACCTGGACATGGATCTTTTATGCTTTCTCAACTGCGCCATCTGGAAAACAGGACCAATACTTGGGCTCTTAATTACTTTATTCTACAGACAAAGTCCTCTGGGCACCTGAAATACACTTTCTGAATTCAACAATTAAAAGGGGGCGGGGGAGCTGGGGTTGTGGCTCAGCAGTAGAGCGCTCGCCTCGCACGTGCAAGACCCTGGGTTCAATCCTCAACACCACATAAAAATAAAAAAGTGAAATAAAGGTATTGTGTCCAGTTATAACTAAAAAATAAAATTTAAAAAAAATGGGTGTAGGGGCTGGGGATGTGGCTCAAGCAGTAGCGCGCTCGCCTGGCATGCGTGCGGCCCGGGTTCGATCCTCAGCACCACATACAAACAAAGATGTTGTGTCCGCCGAGAACTAAAAAATAAATATTAAAAAAATTCTCTCTCTCTCTTAAAAAAAAAAATGGGTGTGCATCAAGCACCATCAGATGTATGGGACAAGTTAGGAGGATAAAAAGCACAGATTTAGAACAACTTGGATTAATCCTCGCTCTGCCAACTACCAGTTATGCTCCTTTCGTAAATTATTCCACTTCTTTGAGTCTCAGTTTCCTCTTTGGTAAAATGGTGACAGTACAGTAGCACATTAAATCAGGACATATAACTTAAGTACATCACATGATAAATACTAATGTCTCTTAATAAAACAAAGATTTTGTGATACACTGATCTGTCAGCATCTGTGGGAGATTAGTTACAAGACATCCCTGGATATTAAAATCTGCAGGTGCTCAGGTCCCTTATGTACAGAGTACAGTGTTTACATATAACCTACACATATCCTCCTGTGTACTCCAAACCATCATTACATTACATATAACACCTAACACCACGTAATGCTAGAAAAACGAATGTTAGGTTGTACTGTTAAGAATGGGGGGGGTGGTCTGTATGTGTTTAGTATAAGCACAATCTCCTCCCTGACCCCAAATATTTTCTATTGCAATTGGTGAAATCCATGGATGCAGAACCCAGAGGAAAGGCCAACTTGCTTTAATGTCTTAAGTTATTATGACTCAGATTAATACTCTGGTGAATCTCAAGAGACTATTCTTACCATCTGAGGTAAGAATAGAGTCTCTTGAGAAAATGGTGCCAGGACAGTGTGATGTCCACACACAATGAGGCTGGATTCCTACCGCACACCACATGCAAATATCAACTCAAAATGGAACCACAGACCTAAACATGAGATAAAACTCTCAGGAGACAGCACAGGGATAAATCTTTATGGCCTGGGATTGGGCAATGGATTCTTAGATTTGAGAGCAAAATATGAGGAAAAAACGGAAGAAAAACGGATAGCCAGGCATGATGGCGTACACCTGGAATCCCAACCACTAGGGAGTGCTGAAGCAGGTTCCATTGAGGCCAGCCTCAACAGCTTAGTGAGACCATGTCTTAAAGTCAAATAAAGTCAGCTAGGTGCCAGGCACAGGGGTGCATACCTATAATCCCAGCAATTTTGGAGGCTGAAGCAGGAGGACCACAAGTTAGAGACCAGTCTTATTAACTTAGTGAGGTCTTAAGCTATTTAGCAAGACCCTGTCTCAAATTAAAAAACAAAAAGGGATGGGAATGTAGCTCAGTGGTCAAGCACCCCCGGAATTCAATCTCCAGTACAGGTTCAGTTCCATTAACACCCTCCCCAACCAAAAAAAAGAAAAAATAGGCAAGATTGACTTCATCAAGAATAAAACTTTGCCAGGCACGGTGTCATACACCTGTAATTCCAGTGGCTCAAGAGGCTAAGGCAATAAGATCTCGAGTTCAAAGCCAGCCTCAGCAACTTAGTGAGGACCTAAGCAACTCATTGAGACCTTGTTTCTAAATAAAATGTAAAAGGAGGGGAGGGGAATGTGGCTTAGTGGGTTCACTCTCTAGAACCAAGAAAAAAAAAAAAGTTAACTTTAAATCAAAAACCATCATCAAGAAAGTGAAAAAGACAACCTAAAAAATGAGAGAAAATACTTGTGAATCATACATCCATCCAGAATAGAAAGTTACACACATCATAATATTAGGAACAAAAAGAATCCCATTAGAATATGGGCAAATGGACTCAAATTGGTATTTCTTCAAATATACAAAAATGACCCAAAAGGTGCATAAAACAATGTTCATCAACATTGTTGACTAAGAAAATGCAAACTGGGGGCTGGGGCTGGGGCTGAGTGGTAGAGCAATTGCCTTGCATGTGTGACGCACTGGGTTTGATCCTCAGCACCAAAAATAAATAAATAAATGAAATTAAGGTGCTAAAAAAATCAATATCATATTAAAAAAAAAATAAGAAAATGCAAATGAGGCTGGGGAAGAATGCTTGCCTTGCAAGCCCAGGCCCCTGGATTCAGTCCCCAGTACTGCAAAAGAAAAAGAAAAAAAGGAAAGAAAATGTTAATCAAAGTCACGGAGATTTGACTTCATATCCACTCTGAAAGCTATTTTTAAAAAGAAAAGGGGGAAAGTGTTGGCTGGTGAGGATGCAGAGAAACTAGATGCTCATACATTGTGTCGGCTGGTGAGGAGGCAGGGAAACTAGTACATTGCTTGTGGGAGGATAAAATGATGCAGACACCACAGAAAAGTTTGGTGGTTTAGCAAAAGTCAAAACATAAAATTAACAAATGACTCAGCTGTTGCATTTCTAGGTTTATATCAAAGAAAAATGAAAACATATGTTCACCTACAATTACACATACGTTCGTGGCAGTATTTATTCAATAGGAGCCTAAAGGTGAGAACGATCCAAATGTCCATCAACAGATAAATGGAGAAATGTGGTATATACACAATGGAGTATTATTCAGCTATACAAAGGAGTGAAATACCAACACATACTACAACTTGGATGAGTTCTGAAAATACACTGGAAACAGAAGTCAGATACTAAAGGTCACATACTTATGATTCCATTTACAAGAAATATTCTGGACAGTCAAATCCTCAAGACAGCAGATGAGACGCTGCGGGAATTGGAGGTGAGAGAGTATAATGGACAGGAGGTAGTGTTCTGAGTGTCCCCTCCTCTCTCCCGAACTCCTGCAGGATGCTCTCCCATGCTCCAGGCCATCTCTCAAGGAACAGCAACCAACCCCACTAGTTCTCTCATGTGCGGCCATCTGAGGAGGACAATAATCTAGGCATCACAAGCACACCAAACAGGTTTCCCCCTTTAGCCAGGGAGAAAGGAAAGGAAAGAGTAGGGCAGGAGGGGACAAGGAAGTTTATGCTAAAGAAAGCATACAGGCTTTGCAGTCTGACAAGTCAGGACTCCAATGCTGGCATTGCCATATCTCAGTCCTGAAACCTGAACAAGTTCCTTCATCCTCCTTACTCAGCCCATGTTACCAGGGCATCAGGGCATCTATTTTTTCCCTGCGAGGCATCGGCACAGCACAGGGTCTGCCTCAACCTAAGGCTCCATCTGTGGACAGGCAATAATGCTGCTGACCCTGTAAGGTGACAGAACACTGGCTCAAATTTGTACCTGGTCACTGAACTGTCTAAACTCAATGAGGCACACAAGTAAAAGCACATTTCATCCAGCAACTGTCTTTTAACCTTTTAATATGCTCCATAGCTTTTTGATCATGTTACACTATAAGAATAATCTTTGGGAGAAAATAGCACTCATTTTCAAATACTAAAAAGTTCTGAATTAAAGCCTTCCATCTTCCACTGGGCATGCCTGTAATCCCAGAGACTCAGGAGGCTGAGGCTGAAGGATCATGGGTTCAAGGCCAGCCTTGGCAACTTGGCAAAATAAAAGGACTGGGGATGTAGCTCAGTAGTAAAGAATCTCTGAGTTCAATCCCGGGTACCAAAACAGAAATCAAAAAGCCTTCAATTTTCTACCATTTGCACAATTTTCAGAGCCTCAGGCCTGTAGGAATTTGGTCACATGGCCTATTCCTTTTTTAGTGAAATATCATTTATATACCATAGAATCCATTCAAAGTGCACCTATATCCACAGGGAATTGATTCCAGAATCCCCTGTGGATACCAAAACCCTGGGTGCTCAAGTTCCTTATGTAAAAGGGTGTGGCATTTGCATATACCTACACATACCCTCCCATTTACTTAAAGTTATCTCTAGATTACTTAATCACACCCAATTCAATGTAAATACTATGTAAATGGTTGTTACACTGTATTGTTTCAGGAATAATGACAAGAAAAAAGTCTGTATGTGCTCAGGACAGACAAAACCATCATAGGTTCAACTATGGAGTGATGTCAGCAATGACATAATATTTCAAAAATATTTTCAATCAACAGCTAGCTGAATCTGCTCATGTGAGATCTAGGGATATGGAGGGCCGTATCAATAACTTTCTTGTATGTTAGCATTTTTTAAATTGTGGTAAATATATACAAAATTTGTCATTTTAACCCTCTTGAAGTGTGCTATTCAGTGACACTAATTATGATCATAATGTTGTAAACCTATTATTACTCTACATATTTCAAACTTTTTTCATTACCTCAAACAAAAACTGCAACCATTAAGCATTAAGCCCTTGCCCCATAATCAGAGACTGATGCAAAAAAGGCACCTGAAAAAATTCAATACCCTTCCAAGATAAAACCAATGAGTTAACTAGGAGGAGAAGGCCAGTTCCTTGATATGACAAAGGACACATGAACCACAGCTGAAATGACAGTGGTGACAACCTGAAGCTTTTCTCCAAGACCAGGAAAAAGATAAGAATACCTTTTATACTATTGCTATTCAACACAACCCTGCAAGGTCTAGCCAAAGCAATTAGGCAAGGAATAAAAAGAAAAAGCACTCAGATTGGAAAGAAAGTAGTATCTGTTTCCAGATGACACAATATTTTATGCAGAAAACCTTAAAGAGTCTACCCCTTCCCAAAGAAATAATCCTTAAAAACTAATAACTCAGGGGCTGGGGCTTAGTGGTAACGTGCTTGCCTTGCATACGTGAGGCACTGAGTTCGAACCTCAGCACCGCATAAAAATAAATAAAGATACTGTGTTCATCTACAACTACATAAATATTTTAAAAAAACCAGAAAGCTAGTAATTCAGCAAAACTGCAGATTATAAAAACCAACACACAAAAACCAGTTTTATTTCTATGTAATAACAATGAGCAAAACAAAGAGGAAATTAAGAAAATAATTTCACTTACAACAGTATCAAAGCTAATAAAATAGCTCAAGAATACACTCAATCAAGTTTTATCACACACTAAAACCCACAAAATATTGCTAAAGGTTAAGACAAATAAATGAAACATGGCATGTTCATGGGCTAGAAGACCTAATGTTAAGATGACAATACTAGTCACCTGCCTATAGTGTCAACTACAAAGCTGAGGCACCAGGATTGCTTGACATCAGGAGTTCAAGGCCAGCCTGGATGACGCAGTGACATCATCTCAACAATAAAAAGAGGAAAAAAAGACAATTCCACCCAGTAATCTACAGATTCAATGCAACCTCTACTACAATCCCAAAGATACTTTTGTAGAAAGAAACAATCCATCTAAAACTCATGTGGAACCTCAAACGACCCCAAACAGCTAAACAATATTAAAATAGAAGAACAAAGTTGGAGGATACATTTATTGATTTCAAAATTTACTATACAAAGCTATAATAATTAATTGTGTGACATTGATTAAAGACAGACATACAGACCAATGGAACAGAGCACCCAGAAATAAAATCACTTGTGTACAGTTAAGTGATTTTTCAATAGGGTATCAAGATCCTTCTGGAGAAAGTCTTTTCAATAAATGATGCTAGAAAATCTGTGTCCCTAACATGCAAGAAGAGCAAAACTTTAGCTAACACCATATATAAAAATTAAGTGAAAATAAATCAAAGACCATCAAGTATAAAATTTAAATCATAACCTAAGGGAAAAAAAAAGGCGGGGGGAACGTTCATGACTTTGGATTTGACAATGATTTCTTGAACATAACACTAAAAGCACAAACAACAAAAGAAAAAAATGTACTTGTCAGATTTTTGAGCTCTGTCTTATCAAAATTTAAATCCAAAGTAGTGAGTTTTTTCTTCTTCACATAAAAATTGATACTGAAAGTGACTGAAAAAATAGGTTTCAGAACCAATAATTATTTTCTTCTACCAAAAAAAAAAAAAAAAAAAAAAAAGGAGACTGACGAGGTTCTCAGATGGAGAGAAATTTATTATAACACAATTACAAGACTACAGGTGGATGCAGGAGCAGAATCAAAGATGTGGATACTTGGGCTGCAGTTACAGCTCAGTGGTAGAGTGCTTGCCTGGCATGTGTGAAGCACTGGGTTTGATCCTCAGCACCACATAAAAATAAATGAATAAAATAAAGGATTTGTGTCCATCTAAAACTAAAAACAAAACCAAAAAAGATATGGGCATTGGAAGTAGCTTATTCATGCATCACATTGTAAACGAAACATAAAACACACACCAGAGGGCCACATCTTTCTCCCATTCCATGGTTTTGTTTCCTAAAGCAACATTTATAAAAGATTACTCATTCTAGTTGAAGTAAGGGCAAAATTTATCACTCGGGTTGCTAAAATGAATTAACATCACATTTACAAAGTGATTTTTACAGATCATGTTGGGTTAATAAGATTCTCCAGAAAATTTTTAAGTAAAAATATATTTCCAATATTCCATATTCTTTTAACCATACCATTATCTGGTTCTAAACTGATCTGAGATTCAATTACAGCAGGAACACGTCATTTGTACTATTAAAAGTAGAGATCACAGATGTCTATTACAGCCACACTGACCTCATCAGCATCCCTTCCCTCACCCATCCAATACAAAAAGTCATTACTGACTGTGGGGCCCCCTTTGGGTTTGTAGCTGACCAGAGCCCTATGCACCATTGGCTCTCCTCCCTGATAGGCCAGTTAGCTCACTGTTACAACCGAAGCCCCCAATTCCAAGCAGTCTTTTTACAGACAATTGCTATTAGATGGAAATCAGGTCCACTGAGGATGACTGAGTTACTATAATTTCTCCTATCTCAAAAATAAATAAATAAATGGCCCCTCACAAAACTTGAGGTGAATTACAAAGCCACATGACAAATGGCTAAAGGGTAATGGAGACTGAACCCAGGGGCACTTTGCCACTGAGCTCCATCCCCAGCCCTTTTTATTTTTTTAAGCATATAAAAGATAAATTCATCTTGATGCCATGCGATGTTAATGCTAAGTGGCCAAGGCTGGCCTCCAACTTACAGTCCTCCCACCTCAGTCTCTCCGGGCACGGAGATCACAGGTGAGAGTCACTGTGCCCTGCGGATAATGGATTTTTATTTGGTGAATTTTTGTATTTGCTTTAATATGAACTAGTCCATGTCAAACAGAAATTAAGAAATGTTTCCTTTACAACAAAAGTGCTGCTGCACCCAGCATGATGCTGAGATGACAGCCTCCGTGCCCCCACAACACAGCAGCTGGTTCATAAACACATCACACAACCCAGACGCCTGTTCTGCTGTCAGTCTCCTCGCTCTTTCAAGGAGACCACAGAAGACGTGACTACTTTAATCTTAACCAAAACACGGGGCTCAGGCTTCCCATGTACACTGCCTACAGGGAGTCTGTGCAGCAACGTGACAAACCTGCATCATGTTGTTTGTGATTAGGATGTTTAGGCTAATGTTTTCCAGAGAGCATGAGATTACAGATTTTTAGGAAAAGAAGCAGAAAAACATCTTTTGCTAGGTCCACATGAAGCGTTTTCCAAAAGAGTTTCTCTAGCTTGGACCCTCTGAAAATTATCTTGTAAAAGAGCGTCTCAAGACCTCACAAGCATTTAACTGAAGGTGCTACTTTGCAGGAAAGAAAGAAATATTTAATGACAACAGTAATTCCAATGATTTGGGAGACTGGAGCAGGAGGACTGCCAAGTTCAAGGCCAGTCTCAGCAACTAATCAAGGCTCTAAACAACTTAGTGAAACCCTGACTCAAAAAATAAAAAGCACTGGGGATGTGGCTCATTGGTAAAGCACCTCTGGGTTCCATTCTCCAGAGCCAAATAACTAAATAAAGCCAAACAGTTTAAGTAACTTCAGAATGTAGGAATTTGAATTTTTTAAATGTTTTTTGGAGTTATAGATGGACAGATACCTTTATTTTGTTTATTTTTATGTGGTGCTGAGGATTGAACCCAGGGCCTCATGCATGCTAGGCAAGCACTCTACCCCTGAGCTACAGGCCCAGCCCAAGGAGTTTGAGTTTTTAAGCATATGAAAGAAATTTATCTTGATGCCACACAATGTTGAACTTGTCTTTTCATGAACTTGCCTACTTTGGTTCCTACTATATATTTCAAAGGGAAAAATGAAGATCTGATATTCATTCATAGGGACAGCACTGAAGAATATACATCAAAGTTTCAAAGAAAGCCAAACACAACAAACAGTAGGTGCCACTTATCATTTAAAGTCACATAAAATGTTAAAACAACTTAATAAGTCTTCAGGCAAACTGGGCACATCATCCATCTGAGCTCAGTTTATACCCTTCACTTCCTTCCCCTGTAGTGTTTTACATGGAGACAATCACAAAATTTACAGGACAGAGAGCTGGGCAATGCCCGTTCCCGCCTCAGGAGGGCGCCTTACCCAGGTTGTGCCGCTTGGACTTGGCGTGTTCATGGATGTGTTTCTTATTGAAACAGCCAAAGAAGACGCAGTAGAGGCAAGAGTGGAGACGGTTCAGGTGGACGCCACAGACATGGCAGACGCAGGACTTTGCCTGAAATTCAAAGAAGAGAATCAGTAAGTAGTGCAGGAAGCAACAGGAGAGGTAAAAGGGAAATGCCGAAGCAAAGCGAAGCCAAGTCAAGCCATCCTGGAGGAAAGGAAAGGGAATTTTATTGCAAATGACTGTTCATTCTTTCAATTCCCCTTAAAGAGACTTATTTCATTTATCTTAAAATTAGCGCCATATGAAAAGATAGCCCATGACCTCAATGTCAAAACCCAGTATGGTGTGGTGGTAACACACGTGTAATCCCAGTTACCTGGGTAGCAAAGGCAAGAGAATCATGAGATGAAGGCAGCCCAGCAACATAGCATGACCGTACTGTGGAAAAACAAAAACAAAGCCCGAAAAGCTAGTGGCATGTTTACCACATTTTCCTCCCCAATCCCAACAGGCACCCTAAACCGACATGGTACTGTCCCACTGCAGGCCAGCTACCCACACCCTGAGTATCATTTGAGGCTTGATAACCCTAGTTTCGAGAGCACACACACCTAGAAGCAAAAAAGCAAAACAGAAACCACACACAGCTGCAGGGGGTGGTGCACACCTGTAATTCCAGCAACTTGGGAGGCTGAAGCAGGAGAATGGCAAATTCAAAATCAGCCTCAACAATTTGGCAAGACCCTGTCTCAAAAAATAAAAGAGCAGGGGTAGGGTGGGGGGGGGAGAGAGTGGGGGGGGAGAGAGTGGGGGATATTGCTTAGTAGTTAAGCACCTGGGTTCAATACCTGATCCCCCAGTCACCAACCTCCAAAAAGAAAACACCACACACACACACACACACACACACACACACACACACGGAATAGGAGAGGTTGAATCAAAGCAATATACACAAACAAGAAAAAAGTAACAACAATTTATTACTAAGAAATAGACCACATAAACATAACATTTTAACAGCAGCAAGTATGAGCACGGTGGTAAACAATTCTTACGCAACTGCAACACTCAAAAGGAAGGCTGACTTCCAGCACTACAGGGGACAACTAAAAGGAGATGACATCTTAAGAAATTCCAGCAAGAACAAATCATTTACATTGAGTAAAAATTCCAAGCCCATATTGAAATTAATACTAAAGACACACACACTAACTCTAAGTCGTCTTCACAGGTGAATTCCAACTAACAATTACAGTGGAAGGCCAAAAATATAAAATCTCTACTCTATAACCATAGTAATAACTGATTCAAGCAAGAATAGGCAACAGACGTTTCTAAAACCATTGGGTAAAAAAAATCAGTAATTCAAAAAAGCTAAAATGGCAGAAACAGACCAAATACCCGCCAAATGATGATGGGGCACACAAACTGCAGTGGAGCAATTCCCCATGAACAGAAAGGAGGACTTGACAAGCCGCAAGGCAGCAACCCTTGAACACATGACCCAAGTAAAAGAAGCCCGACACCAAAGACCACGGGGAGTAGGATTCCACCCACACAGAACAATGAAACCACAGAGAGGACCCAGACTGCCAGGGCTGGGGAGGAGAGCCGGATAAAAAACGGGCTGTAACCCGAGGAGGTGGGTGGTGGCCGCAGGTCTGAGCACACACTCACAGTCGCTGAAGTATATGTTTTTAAATGGTTAATTTTACCTAGAAACTCAAAATGTAAAAGCTTCCTTTAGGACTGAGAACTTGGGTCAACACCACCTTAATCAAACTGAACT
Organism: Callospermophilus lateralis; assembly: GCF_048772815.1. Taxonomy (NCBI): domain Eukaryota; kingdom Metazoa; phylum Chordata; class Mammalia; order Rodentia; family Sciuridae; genus Callospermophilus; species Callospermophilus lateralis. Next base: position 63,504,372 of record NC_135315.1, read on the forward strand.
TTCCCCAGCAAAACAACCCAATCCATGACAGAGCACTGCCTCCAGCAAGGTCCACACCTTGACTCTGCTCAGGAGAAAAACTCACAAGTCCAAACTGACTCTGCAAAATATCTGTTCTGTGTTCTCCAAAGATACCATGTACAAAAGACAAAAAGCTGGAGAACTCTAGATAAACAGAATCTGAAGAGACACACACAAAAAAAAATGCATTGCATGATCCTGGGCTGAATCCTATATCCACATGATCTCAAGTCATAAACAGCATTATTGGGAAAGTAGAGCTATAGCTTGGATTTGGAAGCTTGGAGCTATTGGGAGGTGATGGAAACTCATTTAACAGAGGGGCCTAGCGGGAGGTCTCTGGGCCACTGGGGGCATGCCCTTGGAGGGCACTGTGAATAACCAGTTCTGCTCAGCCACTGGCTCCTGCCATGATGTGCTGCCTGCCACAATCCCAAAGCAATGAGGCCAACTGATCATATGTTGTAACCTCCAAAACTGTCAGCCAAAATCAACCTCTTCTCCTTATAAACTGATTATCTCTGGTTTTTGTTAGAGTTTTGAAAGGCTAACAAGTGGGGCATTTAAACAGGGATATGTTAGAATATATGATTCTATTAAAACTACACTTGGATTGGGATCGCTGCACTGTGGTTGTGGAGAATAATGAGCTGGTTCTTAGGGGAGGTGCACTTAAGGGTAGGTACCATGAGGTATCTTCCAGAGGACTCAGGAAGAATGGCATACAGAGGCATAAATGAAGGGCAAAAGCCGAACCTCTGGGAACTCTAGGAAACTATGTGACATTCACACAGTGCTCTTACTATTTGTTGTAAGTTTCTTAATTTCACAAATACAGGGAAAGCCAGTATCAAACTGCATGAAACCCAACAATTCCACTTCTAGGTTTACGTGCAACAGAAGACACTGCAGATCAGAATTTCACAGCAATGTTATTTGTAATACCCCAACATAAGAAGTAGGCAAAAATATTCCCCATGAGGAAAGATGAATGGTTGTGTGATCAACTCACAGAAGACTACACGGCAAAGCAAGGGGCCTATGGGGCACTCTGCGGGGTGCAGGACTTTACACTGCACTGAGGGGAGCAGTGAGACAGGCAAATGCATATGGCAGGCTCCCATCACAGAAGCAGCAAAGCCAGTCAAGGGCTGTGGAAATCTACACCAATGGTTCCCAGAGGGCCAGGGGAGGGACACAGTGGCTTGAGGGGGGTCCTGGGGTGATGAGTGCCATCCCCCGTGCCCCCTGCAGTGGTGATGCACATTCACTTTATGAAAAGTCACTGAGGTATATGTTTTAAAAGGGGTGAGAAACCACAGCATAATAATAAACAACACACAGAGAATCTACACACATATGCTTGAAGACATACATGAAATACTATGATGATTAAAAGAAGAAAAGCATATCTGATCATGGAGGGTTGGGGGAAAATCAGAGAAGTTTGTATGTGAGAGATGAGAGCTCAACACTATACGGCACAGCCCTTGCAGTCAAACACAAGGCCTCACTCTAGTGGGCAGACAACTCACTGAACAGTCCAGTTCAAAGAAGTAAACGAGCACCAAAAAAACAAGCCCACAGGCCTGGGGTTGTGGCTCAGTGGGAGAGCGCGTGCCTAGCACCTGTGAGGCACTGGGTTCGATTCTCAGCATCACATAAAACTAAAGGTATTGGGCCGGGGTAGTGGCTCAGAGGTAGAGCTCTCACCTAGCATGTGTGAGGCAAGCACCACATAAAAGTGAAATAAAGACACTGTGTCCACCTATAACTAAAAAATATTTTTTTTTAAAAAAGGCATTGTGTCCATATCTACAACTAAAAAATCAGCACACAAGTCACACACTTTCAACTGCTCCATTAAAAGCAGGTAAGTTTAAGAAGGTAAGTCTAATTCTCATACATTCCCAGGAGTGACTTTTTTACCACCATGAACTTGATATAATTAAAACACCAGGTGAAAACATTCTACTATCCGTGAAAAACCAAGGGAAGACCTGAAGCTGAAGACCTGACTGGAATCAGACCAACTTCTCAAACAAACCCACAACTCTGTGGAGACCCTGAAGAGCCAAACTTGGACCTTCAACACAGACAGAGCACTAACATAGATCTCAGCATCCACCTAGTCAAGACCTTCATTGGGCAAATGAAGGAACAGCTAGCTGTGTTCTCAAACGGGCCAAGAGACCCACCTGCCAGGCCTACCAAAAAAGGCTACCAAGAGTACAAAACCAAATGTCGTTATATGTGACAAGTGCTCTACAAAATGTAAACTGCTGGATACATGTGAAATATCACAATCACAAATGGGAAGCTCACGTCACACATCTGGCAGAAGCAGGGATGAAGTAAAAGGCTCTGGTACTAATGACTCAGCCAAGCAGCCTCAGCTTCCCAAGTGTCAATTACACATGCACATGGAGCAAGCAGATCACCTTGAAGCCTTATTTTAACCTGCTGTTCCCCTTTGGTTCCCAGAGTCTTATATAAGAGCTGCTACCAAGTCATGATACCTATTACAAACACTCAATTCTACTTTAATTTCTGTTCTTCAACACTTTCTACAAGGGCCTGCCAACATAAAATACTAGAAGATGACTCAAGTATCTATATGGCAGATCATTTAAGTCTCCAAAAAGTGAGTTTATCTACTTCCGATCTAAGAATCTGTCTGTTCAACATCAAGTGGATCAGATCTGTGTGTCGTTAAAGACAACCTAGCACAACTTAAGATCTGGCCAATGGAATCAGGCTGAGCCAGTCCCTGGATCAGAGACCAATCTGTAGCAGCTGATCCAGAGGACGGAAAAACAAAATCCAGACAATGAGAAAGTCAGCAAGTCGATACCTATAAGACATCACTATAACCACACAAGATACCACTATAACCATACTCTGGAGCAATGTGTGTCACCCAACAAAAGCAGCCAGTCTGAAAAGACTATACTATAGGAACCCAACTCTAAGATTCTGAAAAAGAAGAAAAACACAGATGGTAAACAGATCAGTGGCTGCTAGGGAGAGTTGAGCAGGGGAAGCAGTGAAACTGCTCTGTATGTGACCCTAGTGGTGGGTGTATTTGTCAAAATTCATTGAACAGGGACAGAGGCTGTATCTCAGTAGCAGAACATTTGTCAGCATGGATGAAGCATCATGCTGGGTGCAGCAGCACTTTTGTTGTAAAGGAAACGTTTCTTAATTTCTGTTTGACATGGACTAGTTCATATTAAAGCAAATACAAAAATTCACCAAATAAAAATCCATTATCCGCAGGGCACGGTGACTCTCACCTGTGATCTCCGTGCCCCAGAGACTGAGGTGGGAGGACTGTAAGTTGGAGGCCAGCCTTGGCCACTTAGCATTAACATCGCATGGCATCAAGATGAATTTATCTTTTATATGCTTAAAAAATAAAAAGGGCTGGGGATGGAGCTCACTGGCAAAGTGCCCCTGGGTTCAGTCTCCATCACCCTTTAGTCATTTGTCATGTGGCTTTGTAATTCACCTCAAGTTTTGTGAGGGGCCACTAAATTTTACAGAACAGAGCCAACCTCCACTGGTCTTGCAGGCTCACACCAGTACTCCTAGTTACACGAGGGATAAGCAGAGGGATTCCAAGTTCATGGTCAGCCATGGCAACCTAGGAGAGACCTTCTCAAAATAAAAACTAAAAACTAGGGCTCAGGGTATTGCTCAGTGGTAGAGTGCCAATGGCTTCAATCTCAGTGTCACATACAAAAAACAATCATCTTTTACCCATGCAAAATTTTACATGACACAGTTGGAGGATGCCAGGATGGAATACAGGCTATGAGAGAAGAATCTGGTTATCCTGCAGGTAGAGGACACAATGCACTGAAAGGGGTAGGAAGAAAGTTCCTAGGTAACTTGGCAATGAGTGAAGGGTGCTCACTAAAGGAAAGGCGTACCCAGCACTAGTTCTGAAACCTCTACACATGTACACAGAGACTGAACTATTTCAAAAATGGACTGTGGGTGATGGGAGCCAAGTTTCTCTCTGTTAGACACAGAAGTTACAGATAACCAAGAAGGGAAAACTAGAAAATGATCCATATAATACTGGATTAGAGTTGGAGACACCATGTATGGCTTAATGTGGATGCAAAGGGATATACTGAAAAAATTATAGATGTGTGTCCAGATGGATTAACACACACAGGTCTATTTTTTAATGCTATCCTCAGACAGCCAAGAAGCCACCATATCCCAGTAATAAATGAGCACACCAGTGCCCAGATCCCGGTTTCTAATTTCATTCTCTAATAAATGGAACCAGGGATCCTTGGAGAAATGGCAGAATCTAACACCAGAGCAGAAAACATACAATTTGACCCTGAAATATTTTGCAATACTGCAAAGTAATGAAATGCTCAAAAATGACAAACAAATTAATGTGGAATTACTTGGAAGGCTGAAGTTGGAGGATTGCATGAGCCCAGGAATTCGAGGCTGGTCTAGGCAATGTAGTGAGGCCGTGTCTCTTAGGGAAAAGAGAGGAACCAATAATGATATGTCAAAAGGACACAGAAGCCAACTGAAAGAGTTCCTAGTAACTGAAGCTAGAATATGAGCAACAAAATAACATGAGGCTGGGAATGTAGCTCAGTGGTAGAGCACTTGCCTAGTATGCGCAAGGCCCTGGGTTCAATCGCCAGTATATCAAAAAATGAATAAATATTGTATTATGTTTATATTTATTTAACATCCACAAGTTCCCCCTTATAAGTAAATGATTGAGTAAACACATAAATGGGGGAGAATGAGCAAATCTTCCATATAGAAAAACTCCAATGTATAGCCACTCTGACCAGGCACAACAGCTCACACCTATAACGCCTCCAGCTTCTCAGGAGGCTGAAGCAGGAGGACTGCAAGCTTGAGGCCAGCCTGGGCAACTTAGCAAAACCCTGTCTCCATATAAAATAAAAAGGGCTGCAGATGTACAGCAGTGGTACCAAAAAGGGAAAATAAATAAATAAATTACACACACACACACATCTTCTCTGCCCTTGAGGAGGAACAAAACTACCCACAAAAGTAGGACCTGTGCAGTGACTTCCTTCCAATGAGGACAGTGTGTAGAGGAAAAGTTACTCTGCAGTGGACAAACCAACATGTAAGATATCAGCCATATGGTCAAGTTCACTATCAAGAGTGGTAAAACATCGGGCACAGTAGTGCATGCCAGCAGCTCATGAGGCTGAGGCAGGAGGATCACAAGTTCAAGGCCAACCTCAGCAACTTAGCAAGATCCTGTCTCAAAATAAAAAATAGAAAAGGATAGAGGTGTGGCTCAGTGGTATGGTGTCCCTAGGTTCAATCCCTGGTACCAAAAAAACAAAAAAAAAAAGGAGTGGTAAAACATCCCGATAGTATTATCCTTCATACAGTATTATGAGAAGGGTACTTTACTTCTGTGGTCTTCCTCCCCGAGCCCCATAATCACAAGAAAAACTAGATACACACAAAGGAAGGGATATTCTACAAACCACCTTTCTACTCTTCTTCGAAACTAACAAGGAACCGGGTGCAGTGTTTATATATGCAATCCCAGTGACTAGGGAGGCTGAGGCAGGAGGATCACGAGTTCAAAGCCAGCCTCAGAAAAAAAAAAAAAGAGGTGCTAAACAACTCAGTGAGACCCTATGTCTAAATAAAATTCAAAATAGGGCTAGGGATGTGGCTCAGTGGTCAAGTGTCCCCAGTACCTGCCCCCCCCCCAAAAAAAAATGTCAAGGATATCAAAAACAGAGCCTGAGGGCTGGCGCTGGGGCTCAGTGGCAGAGCACTTGCCTAGCATGTGTGATCCTCAGCACCTCATAAAAATAAATAAAATAAAGGCATTTTATCCATCTACAACTACAAAAAAAATTATATATATAAAAACAACACAGAGCTTGAGAAACTTAGGGGAGTCTAAGAGGATATGATGACTAAATGTCACCATGGGACCCTGGGGCTGAATAAGGACATTAGGTAAAAACTAAGGAGATCCGAATGAAGTACAGAGTGCAGTTAACCATGTGTCAGTATGGGTATCAGCACTGCAATGAGAGATGTTAACAATCAGAAACTGGGAGAGGGGTTGTGGGACTTTGTAACTCTTCAATAAATCTAAAAATGCCCTACAAGCTGACTAATTTGCACAGAACTAACTATTCATACAATCAAGCAGAAATAAAACCGAGGCAAACTGAGAAACATGGGTGAACTGTATCAAAGAGCAAGTGCATCAGTGTCAAAATCTTGTTGATAGTTTCACCCCTGGGGGAGCTGTGAAGAAGGCAGAGAGGACCACTGTTACTTCTCATACCAGCCTGTCAATCTACATTGACCTCAAAATAAAAACTTTGATTAAAAAAGTACAATGTATGCATGTGTGAAAATGTCAACATGAAATCCACTAATATGTATAATTATTATGACTGAATAATTATATGTAAAAACAGTTTTTAAAGGTCAATCAGAAACAGTAGAGTGCACCTTTAGTCTCAGCTCTCAAGAGGGATGAGAAAGGAGGACTGCCTGAGCCCAGGGCTTTAAGACCAGCCTGGGAAACAGGGACAAACCATCCCCTTTAAAATAAAGTATTCCCATTCAACCTTTTCCTCTGAATGGAACGACCTATCAGGGACGGTGTGATGATCTGAGAAATCAGCTCCCCCAAATAAAGCAAACTGCTGATTCCTCAAAGAGAGGGGGAAAAAAAAGTTTGAAAAGGGAAAAAGTCCAAAAAAAACAACAAAAAAAACATGGAAACGTGAGCTAAAATAAAAATAATTAATGAAAGAGGGGAGAGCTCTCAACAGTGTTCTTACCACCACTGAAGACTAATTTAGTCATCAACAGAGCTAGTGACACAGGCAGACTTCCCAGTCCCTGGTGTTGGGTTGTGTTTTGTGCAGTACTAGGGATGGAACCCAGCACCTTGCATGTGCTAGACAAGCAAGCACGCTGCCATGAGCTACGGACCCAGCCCTTTTGAAGATTTTATTTAGAGGCAGGATTTCACTACATTATAGCAGCTGGCCTCAAACTTGCAGTCCTCCTGCGTCTCCAGGATTACAGGTGAGCACCAACACGTAGAGCTGGCCCTTAGCCTTCCCTGTGCCAGACCGCACGTCCTGAAGTATTTCCCTAGTTATCTTCCAGAAACTTATTCTACAACCACCCCATACCAAACTCCCACGACATCAAAGTCCCTTACATAAAGTGGGATAGGTTCTGCACAGAACCCAAACACATCTTCCCCCATCACCTCTAGATTATTTAAAATACCTAACAGAATATAAATGCTATGTAAGGAGTTGTTTTACTGTTAGGCATAATGACATGGGAAGAGGCTGTACATGTTCAGTACAGACTCAACCTTTTTTCCCCTAGTATTTTCAATCTATGGCTGGTTAAATGTAGGCTTTGAAAATTAGGAGGGTGGACTACAAATCTTTCTCTAAAACATGTGGCACGGTACCACTAATTCAAGACAAATAACCCAAGATTACTTTTCATCTAAAATGACCTCCTTTTCCCCATCACAAAGGCCTACACCACCCCCCAAATACCGACTGCACAAGCTGCTCCTCTTCTTATTGTACACCAACTGAAAACTCCTATGGTCACCTGTAAAGATACAAAAGGGAAGCCAGGACACCATGCCTGTTCACTATCTTACACATCAGTGCTTTATACTGCGTTTCTCTATCTCTCCTTTTAACCATCCCGGCCTCCGCCCTGATGTTCAACACATGGAAGTGAACTTTCAGATGCAGTCTAGGCTTTGCCCTAGATTATTCCTTTTTTTGTACTAGGGATTGAATCCAGCAGTGTTTAACCACTTAGCCACAACCCCAGATCTGCTTATTTTTTGAGACAGGGTCTCATTAAGTTGCTGAGGCTGGCTTTAAACTTGTTATCCTCCTGCCTCAGTCTGCTGAGTCCCTAGGATTACAGTGTGCCTAGCCCAGCAGATTATTCCTTCTTTAAACTGATTAACAAGTTTAAGGCAAAAATTAGCATGCTATTTCACACCTACTGTTTTGGGGGCTAATTCCAACTTCAAGTCCTGAAGGCACAAACTCAGGGGTGAGTCCACAAATTCCTTCAGTACTTCATCTGACTCAGAATTAAAGAGAAAATGGGTAGTCCAAAAAAGACTCAGCCCCTTTCTTCCAAAGGGTGTCCATTTCTTATTCCTCCAACAGTGCTATTAAGATTCCAAACACAGAAGCAGGAAAAGTGTTCCTTTACCACATGAATTCACCCTTCGCCCTCACCTGGTCCTGCCCAGATAGTTCTCCCTCCTCTCTAGCCCTTTCCCAAACTAAAAACTTCCCCTAAGCATTTTTACCAGAAGAGTTGATTTACGACCCAGCATTGGAAGCTTTCCTCTGGAGGAGGGGCTGCCATAAAACTTAAGAGCAAAGAAAAGAGAAATGATTATTTAAAAACAAACAAACAAACAAACAAAAACCCCTGCTTTCCAAGTATCTACATACTCAAATTATAATGCAGAGTATGTTAAGTCACAATAACCAGTAATAACACTTCCTGACTTTTTATGGCCAGTTGCTGTGTTTACACTTACCTGAAGTGGTAAGACATTTGTTACATTTAACATATACCAGAAATGCAAAGAGGAGACAGGTAATAGTGAATTCTAAACCCTGGGAACATTTTTACATTCAGCAGTACAAGATTTGTACTGCAATTCAAGCCTAATTGGGAAGAAATCTAATAAATTTGATCATGTTTCCCCTCATTCCCTTATCTAAAGAAGGATCAAAATTTAGATACAAAAATCATAACCTGCCTCACCTCAAATGAGAAAATCTGTCACTCCTATTCATCCAGGGATTCATTCCAATGGTTAAATTGTAGCTGAGAATGGCAACTCAAAAGGACACCTTCATTTACTCAGGAGGCTGAGGTACAAGGATCATGAGTTCAAAGCCAGTCTCAGCAAAAGGCACTAAGCAACTCAGTGAGACCCTGTCTCTAAAAAAATACAAATCAAGGCTGGGGATGTGGTTCAGTGTTGAGTGCCCCGGACTTCAATCCCTGGCACTCCACCCCCAACCCCACCCCACCCCCCAAAAAAAACTATAATTTAGGGCCTGCCCTAGTGGCCCATACCCATAATCCCAGACACTGGGGAGACTAAGGCAGGAAGATTGCAAGTTGAAGACCAGTCTCAACAACTGAGCTAGTCTAAGACAGAGAAGAAGGAGAGAAGGAGGGAGGCAGGGGGAAGGCTGAGGGCGTACCTCAGTGGTAGAGTGGACCTAGGAGCCACTCTCGGTACCACCAAGAAAAATACATACATACATACATACACTGAAGTATTGTCAAAGTTCATATCTTAAAACCAAATACATTTTAATCCTATACAATTGTTAATCACCATAGTTAAATTGCTTCTTAAACTAAATTTTCCTTAACTGGGCCACTCAGTGTTACAAATAATCACATGGGATTTGAAATAATACAATCAAAGAAAAACAGATTCAGGATTAATTGTTGGTAGACTACTAAATGGCAGTGCAATAATTGACAGTACTGAATTTCAAAAGAAATATTTATCACCGCCTGCCTATAGCTTAAATTTTTACTAGAGAACACAGATGTGGTTCAATAGCTTTCAAACTAAGCAATTAAAATTAGACATTAAAAATATTAATCTAAGCCTCACTGCAAAAAATAAGAATTTCATATCTTAGGAAATTAGGCTCGGAGCTAGGGATGTGGCTCAAGCGGTAATGTGCTCACCTGGCATGCGCGGGGCGCTGGGTTCGATCCTCAGCACCACATAAAAAATAAAATAAAAATAAAGATGTTGTGTCTGCAGAAAACTAAAACATATTAAAAAAAAAAAAAAAGAAAGAAAGAAAATTAGGCTCAGGAAGCTGAGGCAGGAGGATCACAAGTTCAGAGCCAGCCTGAGCAACTCAGTGAGGCACTAACCAATTGAGGGAGAACTTGTCTCAAAAACGTTTAAAAAAGGGCTAGGGTTGTAGCTGTTGTGGCTCAGTGGTAAAGAATCCCTGGGTTCAATCCCTGGTATCAAAAAAAAAAAAAAAAAGGGAAATGAGGGATGAGGGGATTCTCTATTTATTCCTGTAGAAATGCATTTTACATCAAATCTTAATCCAAAAACGAATAAAACAGTTGCAACAAGATTATCAGCTAGTTTTAAGAGTCATAATTCCATAAGTAGCAATAATCTCACTGAGTTAAAAAAAAAATTGTTTCATCTAATCTTAGTTCATTCTAAATGATAACTATGCCCAGCACCTTTACTATCTTACTATCAAAAACAAAAAGAAAGAGAACACTTAACAAGGTCTACAAACCCAGCAGATCTATTGGTTTTCCCATTACAAAGTGCTATTCAAGGTGGAAATTGATAACGACTCCCAAGTTAGGGTCGTCATTTGCAAAACTGCGTGGAATTATTTTAAAAAAAAAGTTGAAGAATATTATTTTCTGATTTCCAAATATTAATAAGCTTAATTGCTTGGATGTACACAATTGAAAGAAAAAAAAAAAAAAACAATGGTATCACTGTGACTACCTCAATGGTTCCTCACTGCAGAGGCTCCAAGCCCCACCTTTACCATCAGCCAAAAAAAAATTTTTTTTTTAATTCACTTCTCCGTAGCTACAACACAAATCCTCAGTGGTCGTGGCGACGCGCCTCTCCACAGCGAGAGGATTCGCTCGGCTCATCCCCGCCCGCCCTTCTCTCCCCGCCCCAACCCCGTCCATTCCACAACTGCACCAGGGGAAAAAAGGGACGCCCTCGCCCAGTCTGTCCCTGTAGACCCTGGCCCTTGGGGGTACCCTGTCCAGTACCCTAGGAACACCCTAACCACCCAGGTCCCGGGCACAGGCTCCTGGTCCCAGTACTGGGATCCGAGCCCGGACCTGCACGACTAGACTCTCAGATGTCACGGAGCCTTCAAGACGGTTGGCCAGGGTGACCGATGCAGATCACCCAAGGCCCGGGGGGTCTTCCTCTCTTTATCTTTCCCCGGGGGCCCCCATCCCCTCCCAGTCCTGGAAGATTCCTGGAAACCCTCTCCTGCAGCCCCAAGCTTCCCTTGCAACCCGGTGGCAGAAACCCCCCCCTCCCAGTTTGCATTCGCCCTCCCCCGCCCCACCCTCCGAGCCCACAGGGGGAGGTGGGGGGGATGGGGAATGAGAACGCCCCTGCCCCTCCCCCCCCAATGCACGCAGCCCCGGGAGGCGGCGGGAAGGTCGCAGGCCCTCCCCTCCCCACCCCCATCAGGGGCCCCCAAGACCCCTAATCCCCGCGTGCCGCACCGCGCTGCAGAAAGGGGGGGGGTCCTGGGGCCAGCCCAGGCCGCGGAGCTGGCGGGGGTCTCACCTTGCGCTTGCGGGCCTCCGCGGTGCCGCTCCACACGAAGCACTGGTAGATGGCCCGCAGGTTCTGTTTCCAGTTGTCCACCTTGAAGCTGCCCAGGTGCGAGCAGCCCGGCGGCGCCACCGAGAGCTCGGCGTCCATGGCCTCGCCCTCGGGCTCAGGCCGGGAGACCATCGGGGGCAAGGCCCGGCCTCGCACGGGGGCCGGCGGCGAGGGGGGCGAAGACGACGCCAGCGCGGCGGGAGCTGCTGGGTTGCGCGCCCCGTCGGCCGAGGCACGGGCGCCGGGGAACAAAGCGGGCGGCCGCGGCGCCGGCGGACAAAGACAGAGCTGCGCGAACGCCGAGGGGAGGCGGCGGCGGTGCAGGCGCCGCCCCCGAGCTGCGGCGGCCGCGGGCCCCTCAGCGCAGAGCTCTCCGGGTTCGCGGGCGGAGATTACGTCACCCCGAGCCAGCCGGCCGGCGCCGCCCTACTGCGCAGACTCCAGCCGGCAGCAGCCCCGCCCCCCCCCCCCCGCCGTCCCGGCTCCTCCCACGCCCGCAGCTACGGGGCGGTGGAGGGGAAACAAAGGCCCGGCCTCACGTCTACGCCATTGGCTGCCGACTCCCACCGCGGCACCTCCGGCCATTGTCATAGGCTGACAAAACCGTCCGTCTGGCTCCGGACCGCCTCTCGGGACGCCGGCGACTGGACTTGCCGGGCCTTCCACTCGGAACTGCGGAGGCGGGGGGGGGGGGGGTGCGTGCTGAGGATTGGGTGGCGCTGGATGTCCGTCAGGGCGCGGAACCGGTTTGCACCGGCCTGAGCTCTGCCGCAAAGAGGCGGGGCTACGGGCGGGGGGGAGTGGGAGGGGGCGGCGTGGACTCTGAGCCTGCGCTCCCCTCTCCCTGGGCGCTTCTCTGATGTGCGGTGCACTACCCTGGCAACCGGACCCGGTCCTGTGGGACTTTCTCGCAGGACCCTACCGCCTTCGTAGCCCGTGTTCCCGCTGCAGTGTCGGGGGCGTTAGATTGAACGGCGAGCCTCCTGTTTGGCACTCCTTCAAGGATGCACTTTGGGGTCCGTCCCAACCAGGAGCCCGCAGTCCAGGGGAAGAACTAACCACAGAGCTGTCCAGTTGAAACAGGATGCCAGTCACGTACCGAAGTAGAAATTTCATAAAACCTGCAATTTTTTTTTTTAGGTTGCATTTTATTTTTTTTTAATTTATTTATTTTGCATTACAATTCTTAATACACCATCACACAATAATTTATCATATAAAACCTGCATTTTTTTAAAAACCGAAAAGAGAAAAAAAAAAAAAAAAAGGCGAAATTAATTTCAGTGAGACAGCTTCGACAACCCAACCTAGCCTGAATATCATTTAGCCATGTCAGCAAGAAAATTGTTAGTGAGATATTTTCCAATTTTGCAAGAAGTCTTTGAAATCTAGTGTGTGTTTCAAGCACACCCAGTTTGTACCGGCCACATTTCAAGTGCTCCTGGCTGCTAGGTCCAATGATGAGTGCCATCAGCCTTCTTCTCTGTGGGTTCCACCGTCTAAGGAAGGATTCAACCCACCCAGGATAGAAGATACCTGGGGGACAGGGGAGGTGTCCTGCACTGAACGCGTACAGACATTTTTCTTGACGTGATTTCCCAAGTGTCCTTGTTCCCTAAGCGATGCAGCGTGACAACGATTCATATAAGCCTTTACATTGTGTTAACGATTAGAAGATCTGTGGTTTTAGGTATGCAAGAGAGCCAGGGGCGGTGGCACACACCTGTAAGGCCAGTAACTCTGAGGCATGAGAATGTCAATTTCGAGACCAGGGGAGGCGATGTCTCCAATTTTTTTTTTTTTTTTTTAAAGGTTGGGGGTAGGGATGGGTGGCGGTTGAGAGGGGAGGGAGGAGATCTTGGGAAACCTCTTGAACGAGGTGGGATGCTGCTCCCCAGTACTCATCCCAGTGCTTGATGGTTTGCAGCATTCTTCCACAGATAGGAGAAAACCAGTTGCTCTCCAGAGCTGTCACCAGTTAAAAAAAAAAAAGAGAGGGGTATCATGGTTCTTAAAGCTACAGCGCTTAATTTGTTGATTACTGCATTTGTGTTGGGGGGGGGGGCAGATTGCCAAACACAGTTTTGCCTCAGAGCCTTTGAGTCTGTAGTCTCTCTTTATGCCTAAAATGCTTTCCAACACACCCCCAGTATTCCACGATTTATGCTCCCTGAACTCTTTCCAGGCTTTATCAGAAACTACCTTTTCCATGAGGCGTTCCACTGCCACTCTATTGAAAATTAAACCCTCTATTCAAAATTCTCTATTCCCTTACCCTGCTTTTTTTTTTTAAAGACTTTTTTTTTTTAGTTGTCAATGGACCTTTATTTTATTTATTTATTTATTTATATGCAGTGCTGAGGATCCAACCAGGGGCCTCACGACATGCCAGGCCCTACCCTACCCCTACCCCATACCCTTTTTTTTTTTTTAATTTTTTTTTTTTTTTTAGTTATCGTGGATATTTATTTATGTATTTGTATGCGTTGCTGAGAATCAAACCCTGTGCCTCACATATGCTAGGCAAGTGCTCTATCACTGAGCTACAACCCCAGCTCTTACCCTGCTTTTTTTTTTTTCCTCCAAAGAACTTATTAACCATCTGACATAGCATTCATTTACTTTGTTTGTGGTGGTGGTGGTCTATTCTCTCCAAAGCATGAAAAAATCCATGAGGATGATGACAGCATCTCCCAGTGCCCCAAAACATGAATGCCTACTTGCAGGTGTTCCCAAATTGCCTGCTGAATTAATTAGCTACCTAATTAACCACAAACACATAGGAAAATCTAATAAGACTATCCTTGGAATAAAACACTGGTTAAGGTAAGGTATATTTGAGGAAGAAATATGGGCTGACTAAAAAGGGAAATTGCAAATAGTTAATAAGTCTGGAATTAAAGATTATGTGGGACTGGGGTGTGGCTCAGTGGTGGGCACATGCCTAGCATATTTGAGGCCCTGGGTTTGATCCCCAAGACTGAAAAGAATAAAGAAATACGAAAGTATATGTGATTGCAGGCTGGGGTTGTGGCTCAGAGGTAGAATGCTCGCCTAGCATACATAAGACACCGGATTTGAGCCTCAGCACCACATAAAAATAAAATAAAGGTATTGTGTCCACCTATAACTAAAAACAAATCAATAAATATTTTTTTAAAATTCTATGTTATTCTCTCCATAAATGCTGTATGTGAGGAGTGTTCTGACGTTATTGGACTTATAAATGATTTTTGTTTCAAGCATGTGTATTTAGCATTTAAACCCTAATATTGGTCTATATTAATCTATGTTAGTTATATTAATTAAATATATATATTAATATATAACTATATATATATATTAATTATATTAATCAATATGGTCACCAACTTCAGAAGAATTTCTTTGCTCTCTACTTGAATTAATACATAAGGATTTAAAATGCTCTATAATCAGAACAGGCTTACTCACAATCTGGAATATACTCGAGAAGCAAACTAGCAGAAACATGGACAGTGCTCTTTAGTACATTTTTTTTAAATGGGGGAAAAAGTGGAACCAACCTAAATGACCATTAATAAGAGAATTGTTGAATAAACTATGGAATGGCTGTTCTAGGGAATACTCTGGAGCCATTTATAAAATGGAATAGGTAGCAGGGTATGGTGGCACATGGCTGTGACCCCAGCAACTCTAGACCTTGAGGAAGGAGGATCCCAAATTCAGGGCCAGCCTGGGCAAATAAACAAAACTCAAACCAGAGTAGTTCTATAAATATCACTATGGTGTGAATATTTTCAAAAATGAAAAGGTCGGCGGCACACACCTGTAATCCCAGCAGCTTGGGAGGCTGAGGCAAGAGGATCTCAAGTTCAAAGCCAGTCTCAGCAATGGTGAGGCGCTAAGCAACTCAGTGAGACCCTGTCTCTAAATAAAGTACAAAATAGGGCTGGGGATGTGGCTCCAGTAGAGATCAGTGGTAGAGCATTACCCTAGCAGAGAACACTGGGATCAATCCCCAGTGGCACAAAAAAAGAAAATAAGATACTAATAACATTAATTTTAAAAAGAAGTAGTTCTATAAATATCACTATGGTTTGAATATGGCTTGTTCTCTCCAAAACTCTCTCCAAAACTCATGTAAGATATTTTTGAGACCCAGTCTCAAAAAAGCAAAAAAAAAATAATAATAATAATAATAATAAAATAAAAATATAAAGGGCTGGGCTGGGGATGTGTCCTAGTTGTAGAGTGCTTGCCTAGCTGAACAAGGCCCTGAGTTCCATCCCCAGTGTTACCAAAAGCTTGGTCCTTGTCCCCAGTGCTAGTCCAATAATGAGGACAGAGCTGGAGCTGGGGTGGTGGCTCAGTGGTGGAGCGCTTGCCTACCATGGGTGAGGCACTGGGTTCAATTCTCAGTGCCTCATTAAAATTAATAAATAAAATAAAGGTCCATCAACAACTAAAAAAATAAAATTGAAAAAAAAATATATTACAAGGGTGTTCAGAAGTGAGACCTTTGAAAAACAATTAGTATTAGATGAAGTCATCAGGATGGGACCCTCATTGCTGAATACAGTGGCTTATTAAGAAGAGGGAGAGAGAACAGATTGGCACATGCTCTCCCTGTATCTCTCTGTGCCATCCCCGGGAACTCTGCCAACAAGAAGGCCTTCCCCAGATGAGGCTCCTTGCCCTTGGTTCAGGACTGTGAATCAAAATGAATCTCTTTTCTTTATGACTTACCCAATCACCGGTATTGTGTTATTACCAACTGAAAGTGAGATAAGTCAAGTACTGATGTGAAGTCTGCAAATCATAAGTAAATAAAACAAATTATAGAAAATCACAGATGATATCCTGACACTAATGAGAAAACAATACTCGCGTGTGAGTGTGTATTAAAAGTCTGGAAGAAACAAACCAACCCATTAATAACAGTTAATTTACGGTGAGGGAGATGTCAACTTGGATTCATCCATAATGCTGGATGAAGCCAGGCACAGTTATCCTGTTATCCCAGTGGCTCAGGAGGCTGAGGCAGGAGGATTGCAAATTCAAAACCAGCCTCAGCAACTCAATGAGACCCTGTTTCTAAATAAAATATGAAAAAGAGCTGGGGATATATAGCTCAGTGGTTAAGCGCCTCTGAGTTCAATTCCCCAGTACAAATGAATATATGTATGTATCTATAAATATTTTAATACATATATTATATATTATATATATCAATATTTATATATATAAAATGTTGGATTTCTTTTTTTCTTTCTTTCTTTTTTTTTTTTTTGCAATAATACTGGGGATTGAACCCAGGGGCACTCTACCAATGAGCTACATCTCCATATCTTTTTCATTTTTCATTTTGAGACAAGGTCTTGCTAAATTGCCAGGTGCATCTCAAACTTGCAATTCTCTTGCCTGGGCCCACGAGTATCTGGGATTATAGGCATACACTACCTCAGATGGTTTTTTTTACAATGAGAATTAATCATATATTATTTTGTACTTAAAAATCACCAAAACTTGGGCTGGGGATGTGGCTCAAGTGGTAGCGCGCTCGCCTGGCATGCGTGCGGCCCGGGTTCGATCCTCAGCACCACATACAAACAAAGATGTTGTGTCCGCCGAAAACTAAAAAATAAATATTAAAATTCTTTGTCTCTCTCTCTCTCTCTCTCTCTCTCTCTGTCTCTCTCTTAAAAAAAAAATCACCAAAACTTTAAAACAATGACAAAATATGATGATACAAGACAGTGTAAAAAAATCAAGACTCAGAAGAAAAAACAATGTTTAAATTCATACATTCACGTGATTCTTCAGTCATGGTGCAAAATTTCCCCTTATGCATTTATTTGTCTACCCAAAAAACAAGTCAGAATGCAAAATTCCAGCCCTTGCCCTACCATGTGCAATCTGTGTAGCCTTGGGCAGATTGTCCCATTTCTCAGCCCATTTATTTATCTATTGATACTGAGTGATATCAACTTGAGATTTATAATTAAAGGGGTTTGGCAAGGAATAAATGAGATAATCCGTACTAAACTCCTAATGTATGCCTATTGTTTATTAAGGATTCAAGAAACATTAGTAATTATTGATCTGGTAGTTTCTGGAAATTGAGATGATTAGGACAGTTTCCTACTTTAAAAATCCCACAATGAGCCAGGTGCAATGGCACACACCTGTAACCCCAGTGACTCGGGAGGCTGAGGCAGGAGGATCTCGAGTTCAAAGCCAGCCTCATCAATGGCAAGGTACTAAGCAGCTCAGTGTACCTTGTCTCTAAATAAAATACAAAAAAGGGCTGGGAATGTGGCTCAGTGGTGGAGTGCCCCTGAGTTCAATCCTCTGTACCCTCCCCAAAAAGAATTCCACAATCTAGCGGAATTAGAAGCAATGTAACCAACGTTAACAAGTGTCTTAGTACATTTTGTGCAGCTATAACAGAATACCTGAGACCGGGTAATTTATAAATAACAGAAATTTAGCCAGGTACGGTGGTGCCTGGCGGTAATCTCAGGTACTTGGGAGACTGAAGCAAGAGAATTGTGTGTATCTGAAGCCATCTTGGGCAACATAGTGAGACCCCCCATCTCAAAAATTAAAATAAATAAATAAATAAAATAAAAATGTAAAGGGCTGGGCTGGGGATGTGTCCCAGTGGTAGAGTGCTTGCCTAGCTACACAAGGCCTTGAGTTCAATCCCCAGTGTTACCAAAGGCTTGGTCCTTGTCCCCAGTGCTAGTCCAATAATGAGGACAGAGTTTGGAGAAAAAGGAAAAAGAAGTTTTATTGCTTTGCTAGCAAAGGAAAACACAAGGGACTCCTGTCCTAGAGGCTGTGATTCTACCCATTTGGGGGATTCATGGGTTTTTAAAGAGGTGATTCAAAGGCCACGTTCCAAGTGTTCTCTTTTGGAGTTGTAATTCACTTGTTAATTTGGGAGACAGTCATTTCTGAGATCTTCTGGTGCCACCCCCAAAGTCTGAATTACTTTGTTCTGGTGATGGATGTATGTCCAAGGACAGTTACTTCTGCCTAGGATAGGGAAGAAGAGCAATCCCGTTTCCTCTGAGATTAGAGAGGAAGAGAGATTAGGAGGAGGAAGAGGAAGAAAGGAAGAGAAACAGATCCTTTTAACAGTAAGTCGCAGTTGGGCGCAGTGGAACACGCCTGTAATACGGAAACCTTGAAAGGATCACAAATTCAAAGCCAGCCTCAGCACCTTAACAAGGACCTAAGACACTCAGTGAGACCCTGTCTCTAAATAAAATATAAAAAGGGCTGGGGGGCCAGGTGCGGTGGCACATGTCTGTAATCCTAGTGGCTCAACAGGAGGAGGATCGTGAGTTCAAAGCCAACCTCAGCAAAAGTGTGAGTCACTAAGCAACTCAGTGAGACCCTGTCTCTAAATAAAATACAAAACAGGGCTGGGGATGTGGCTCAGTGGTTGAGTGCCCCTGAGTTCAATCCCTGGTACCCTCCCCTCCCCCAAAAAATAAAAGGGCTAGGGATGTGGCTTAGTTAGTAAGTGCCCTTGGGTTCAATCCTTGGTATCAAAGGAAAAAGTTACAGTGAAAAAAGACTCAGTGGCCCGGCCCGGAGTCACAGCCTGTGATTTCTGTAGTTGAAGAGACTGAGGCAGGAGAATTGCAAATTCAAAGCCATTCTCGGAAATTGAGGGCCGCCTTAAAATAAAGAGTCTTCATATGTGGCTCAGTGGTTAATCACCCTGGGTTCAACCCCTGGTGCAAAAAAAAAAAAAAAAAAAAAAATCCCAGTAGCAGAGCTACAAGGACTATATTCAAACCTAAAGTGGACCACTGAAGAATTGGGTGAGGTGGTGTGTGCCTGTGACTCCAGTGACTCGGGGAACCTGGGGCAGGATGATTTTAAGTTCCAGTCCAGCCTGGGTAACAGGGAGCCCTGTCCCAGGTTGCTGGGAGCCTGGAATTGTCTAGAGCATCGTGAATTGTCTGCAATCTTAAAGAACAGTAAAGATCAACTTTGTTACAGAAATTTGTTAGAGGCGTGAAAAGGAAGGGGTGTGTGCAGAACAAGAAAAAAGATTTCTTTTGAGTTTTTTTTTTTTGAAAGTCCTTGAAAAAGTACATATCCTACACAGGCACACAGGAACTCTCCCCTTTCAACTTCCCCACCCTAATTTTTGTCTGAGTCTGACAACAAACTTTCATCTTGTGGCGGCACCCACACATGTACATCCAGCCACCCAGGGGGCTGAGACAGGAGGATAACAAATTTGAGGCCAGCCTGGGCAATTTAATGAGACCCTGACTCAAAATTAAATGAGCCAGGCGCTGTGGCACACACCTGTAATCCCAGCAGGAAGCTGAGACGGAGGATCGAGAGTTCAAAGCCAGCCTCAGCAATGGCAAGGCGCTAAGCAACTCAGTGAGACATCATCTCTAAATAAAATACAAAAAATAAAAAATAAAAATAAGGCTGGGGATGTGGCTCAGTGGTCAAGTGCTCTTGAGTTCAATCCCTGGTACACACACACAAAAGAAGAAGAAGGAGAAGGAGAAGGAGAAGGAGAAGGAGAAGAAGAAGAAAAAAAATGGCTGCAGATATAGCTCAGTGGTAGAGCACTTGCCTAGCATTTGTGAGGTACATCCCCAGTATGGCCAACAAAGACAAGAAGGAGCTGGGCATGGTGGCACTGGCGTGTAATCCCAGCAAGTCTGGAGGCTGAAGCAGGAGAACTTCAAGTTCAAGGCCAGCATCAACAACTTAGTGAGGTTGTAAGCAACCTAGTGAGACCCTGTCTAAAAATAAAGGGCTGGGGATATAGCTCAGTAGGTAGAGCGCTTGCCTAGCATGCATAAGGCCCTGGGTTCAATTCCCAGCACCACCTAAATAAATAAATAATAAAAAGGGCTGGGGATGTGGCTTAATGGTTAATCACCCCTGGTACCAAAAAAAAAAAAAAAAAAAAAAGCTAGGTTTGTTTCATCTTGATGTCATTGACTTTCACAAGGAAAAACAGGTTAACCAGGCAGCACTGAAGGAAGAAGGACCACAATGTGAGATGTAGGGGAAGTGAAGTGGCACCCCCTTTCTCCACAGAAAAGCCCTCTTCACCATGGCTGATTTTAGGACTGTCCGCAAAAGAGTCTCTGAGAAAGAGTTCAATGTAGATAAACTTCCTATTTTCACCTCACCCTGTTTTACTTGGTCACTGGCGGGGAAGATACCAGCACTCCAGGTGCTGGACACCCCCTTACTAGTTTTTCATAAACATATCCAGTATAGTACTTTGTAGAAATGTGCAAACAAAGCCTCTGGCCTTGGGCTGGGCTTCACAGAGATGTCTACGTTTTTAAGAGAAATTACCAATTGGGCTCCATGGTAACAGCTGGCAGGGGAGGAAAGAAAGGGGAGAAGAAGCTCTCCCCTTCTCAGGTGTTGTCCTTGAAGGGTTAACATGCCCAGAACAGTGAAAGAAAAAGCTGCTTTTATGTGAACTTCTGCAGACTGTGAACTTCTGAGCCCCTCCCCTTACATGCTGGGTATAAAACTCTGAAACTCCCTGAACTTGAGGTTCAGGGGATTAATTGATTATAGCAAAAGCTGTGCCCTCTGAACCTGGCTGCAGCCAAATAAAACTGTTTCTTGCTATCTTCGGTGCCTTGCCTCATTTGTCCCTACTACAGAATGACTCCAAGACCAAGCTTGGAAGTGAAGTTTGGAAAGCCCTAGTCCTGTGTCTAGTGCCCACAGGCTTCAGAACCATCTTTATCTTGCAGACAATGACCTCAGGGTGTCTATCACAGCGACAGTACTCCATAACTATTGTGAACCTATAGAAAACTGCTTTGGTAGCGAGATACAAAGATCTCTAAAATTCTAGACTGACAGAAACCATACTAAGTGAGAATGGAACTTTCTTAGACACAGAGGAGCCCGTAGTTCAGGTGCAGCGCTTCAGATAAGAGGTTTTCAAACAGCATCTCGTGTGTATTTTGACTCTGTTGTTTCTAAGGAAACAGGGTGCTGGTCCACTTTCTAGCTCAGGCCTGTTGTCAGTCCTTTACATATACCCTGTTTGCTTACACCCATCAAAACATTGCTTTTTTACTTACACTCTGCCCCTACTCTCCAAATCCTACAAATCCTATCTGTGGTTCTTGATTGTTTGATTCCTCTGGATTTTTAATTTTTTTTGTTTCTTACTTTTAATCACCCAGAGGTGATTGTCTGCATCTCTATCTCTTTTTCTTTTTCTTTCTTTTCTTTTAGTTATTGTTGGACCTTTATTTATTTATTTATTTATATGCAGTGCTGAGAATCGAACCCAGTGCCTTCCACATGCTAGACAAGCACTCTACCACTGTGCCACCACCCCAATTCCTTTCTTCTTTTTTTGAGACAGAGTTTTATTCTGTCTGCCTCCTGCCTCAGACTCCTGAGTCCCTGCCACCAATGTGTGTGTGTGTATGTGTGTGTGTGTGTAACCCAGGGTCTCCTGCATGTGAGTCAAAGGCTGTACCACTGAGCCACACCCCAGCCCTTCTCTGTGTTTGGGGAGCCCAGGTTCAGCCTCTCTTGCTCCACAGAGGTTGATAAACTGATTGTGGACTACAGGTTTGTCCCGGTTGGGTTTTATTAAGCCTGGAAACAGTATGTTTATAACTGTTCTTATCTACCTAAACAAACAGATAAAATGGAATTTGTATCCACAGAGTGGAAAACCAAGAGGACAGTCACCCTCTACAATCTAATCACGGAAATGTCTGCATTCTAAAAGTTAAAAACTGAAACCAAAATGGTTCTGCAATGTTTGATTCCCTGGAGCAACAATTGTGGCTCCTTTGTTCTTTCAAATTGATGCTAAAAGAGATCCTCCTTTAAAAATAAATAAATAAATAAATAAAAAATGAACATCTGGATCTCTTTCCAAACGTAATAGACTTAAAAATAAAACACTTTCCTAGTATACTGGGAGTGTAACTCAGTGGTGGAGTGCTTGTCTAGCATGGGCAAGGCCCTTGGTTTGAATTTCAGCACCATGAAAGCAGCAAGAATATTAAAATACTCCAGTAAGCCTCCATCATCCATCTTAGACACGATCCCCCCCCCCTTTTTTTTAAGTCCTGGGGATCATGTCCAGGCCTCACACATGCTGGGCAGGCGCTCTGACACTGAGCCACACTCCCAGGCTGATCTTGTTTATATTGTTGTATCCAATTAAACCCACAGCTTGAGTCACTCCAAACCCAGTAGCAGGGGAAATTACTACAAGGGAATCCCCAAAACCATCCTAAGGGCCAGCAGGGATTAAAAAAACAACAACAACAAAAAAGGCACTAAATGCCAAGTTGATCAGTCCCCTGCCTCCATTGGGGGAACTTGCATACAAAGCGCTAGAGCCACCTTGGAGAGGGAAGTGAGATTTCCACCAAGTCGTCTGCCGTGAGGGTTGGTGAGGGTTTGGGCTACGGCATTCAGTTAGGGATTTGGGGGATTTGGCTCTAGGCTCTGGCTAGTTTCCAAGTGTTTATCAACATGTTTGCTCCTTCAGTGTTTCAGCTAAGGAGCAAGTTTATCAGCACCTGGGAATGTTCAAGGTTCCAACATGGGGTCCAGCCTGAGGGGAAAACCTGCAGCCAGCAGGGTCACAGGGCAGTGACCCACCATGACCCAGAAAGCAAGGCGGTGACTGGGGTACAGGGAACCCTAAATATCTACATTTCCACCCATGCTCCCCAGATGCATCTTATTTTTATTTTGAATATTTTGAATGCCTTTTGACCTAAATGAAAGTTGTAAGAATAGCACATTCAAAAACACTCCCTCCAGACACTTCAGTTGTTTACACACTTTGTGTGGTGTGTGTGGCACTAAGAATTTAACCCAGGGCACTTCATCACTGAGGGACCTCCCCAGCCTGTTTTTTTTTTTTTTTTTTTTTTTTTTGCCCCTTTTCTTTTTGTGCTGGGAATTGAATGGGGGGGGCGGGCAGGGACAGAGGGTGGTGGGGAGGCTCTACCTGCTTTTTTAAAATTTCATTTTGAGACCAAGGTTCTAAGTTGCTGAGGCTGGCCTCACACTTGAAATCCTCTTGCCTCGGCCTCCCAAGTTGCTGGGATTACAGACATGTGCCACCACACCTAGTTACGCACTTCTTAACCTTTAACCCTCCCTAGATAGATTTTGTTTTCAGTTCTGGGAATGGAACCCAGGGCCTTGTAGTACTTTACCACTGAACTACACCCCCCGCCTGCTATGTGTATTTTGAATCTAAATTTTGTGCCTGAGTTACTTGCACACATACTTCAGCATGTA
This sequence comes from Callospermophilus lateralis, assembly GCF_048772815.1. Classification (NCBI taxonomy): domain Eukaryota; kingdom Metazoa; phylum Chordata; class Mammalia; order Rodentia; family Sciuridae; genus Callospermophilus; species Callospermophilus lateralis. The sequence continues at coordinate 63,528,136 of NC_135315.1, forward strand.
TCTTTTTCTTCTTTTTGGTATACGGGGATTGAACTCAGGGGCACTCGATCACTAAGCCACATCTCCAGCCCTTTTTGTATTTTATTTAGAGACAGAGTCTCATGGAGTTGTTTAGTGCCTCGCTTTTGCTGAGGCTGGCTTTGAACTCTCGATCCTCCTGCCTCGGCCTCCTGAGCTGCTGGGAAGCAACCAGCTCCTCGTTCTCTGTCGTATGTAACCACAGCACCGGATTATACATGGGAAATTTGACTGTTAATGCAATACGTTCCATTATATGCCTAGCCTTATATACATTCCATTTCATAATCTATATTCAAATTTCCCCCAAGTGCACCAAAGTACAATTCTCTAGATGTACTTCCATCCCTCCAAACTGAACCAAGGATCTCACATCGCATTTGTTCCCACGTCAAATGTGACAACCTTGTGAAATGTCTTTGGGTTGTGTGTTTGGGGCCTTGCCATCCCTGCGAATCCCCAAAATTATTCCTGGACTTGTTGGGGAAGGGTGGCTAGATCTTGGGTACGTCAGAAATACCGAGGTGCTATCAGAAAGCAAATAAGTGCTCAGAAGTGGGTCAGCAAGACAAGATTGTACTTCTGCAGAAGGGTGCGCCCTCAAAAGGAATCCCGCCAGCCAGCACCCTTGGGTAGGGAATCCGCCAATATTGATCTCTAAAGAAGCGCTGCCCCCTCGCTCCTGATAGGAAGAGTTTTGGGGTGCCACCTACCCAACTGGCTGATTTAAAATTGGGGTGGACAGGGAATAGGGCTACCGTTGTGATGGGGTGCCTGTTAGGGAATTTTAAAATGAACCCAGTCCTGACCACATGGTTTCCTAATTTAAGGTGGCTCCATTATACCCGTGAAACCTAAGTGACGGTAAACATGTGTATGTTACGTCACAGGTTTAGCTTTGGTAGAAAAGAAAACCTAAATCTTAACAGTGATACCAAGGTGGAAAGAGAGGCTTGTTATTTTGAAGTATTAAAGAACTAGGGTTCAAAGATTCCCAGGCAGCCTGTGAGCATGCTTCTCCTTCCTTCCTGCAATGTGTGTGTGTGTGTGTGTGTGTGTGTGTGTGTGTTTTTTCCCCCTAGCACCAAAGCTTTGGTTTAAAACTGTGTATTTCTAGCCAGGTGTGGTAGCAAATGCCTATAATCCCAGCAGTTGGGGTGCTGAGGCAGGAGGTTCCCAAGTTCAAAGCCAGCCTCAGCAATTTAGGGAGGCACTTAGCAACTGGGTGAGACCCTGTCTCTAAATAAAATATTTAAAAGGGCTGGGGATGTAGCTAAATGGTTAAGCACTACTGGGTTCAATCCTCAGTACCAAAAAAATTTAAAAAATTGAGGGGCTTCTTATTTCCTTTTCTCCTCCTGGGGGTGGTTTCCTGGGGAGACAAATAAAAACGAAGGGGTGAGTTCTGAGTACAGGGCACAGACCAGTGAACCTACAAGGGAGCAGCAGGTATTATGAAATTATGTCAAACTGTGGGGGGTCAGACAGTGGATCCTCATCTAGACTAAATGGTCAGTTATGCAAAGCGACATCCTAGATGATGCCTAATGTCTGGCATGACACTCAGTCACACGGTCACTTTTTACCTTATTTCCAAGGTTTGTGTAATTTTTCTTAGTTCTGATGACAAAATGTTTTAGGTTTTTTTGTTTGTTTGTTTGTTTTCATGGTAACTCAGAATTGAACACACTCTGCCGGGTTTCTGTTCGCTACTAAAAGGCTCAGGGGTCACTCCAGTTGAACTGGGCTGACTGGGCTGCACAAAATAACCACACAAGAGACACAAATACCTTTTTCTTTGGGGTCGCTGTGACGGATCCTCTGGCCTTAAGGATCCTCAGGAAGAGAGAGAGCGAGAACGCGCACTGACCCCTTTATTGAGGAGAAGCTATTCATTTGAGGCAAGGGGTCAGGTTTCAGGGGGCTGAGTCTATCTTCATGATGTCCACTGTCAGCAGGTTGACTGACACCTGGGTGGGCCACACCCAAGGACACAGTTAGAGAAGGGGACACACACAAGGCACTTCCATGGAAGATTCTATCCTAAACAGGTCAAGGGGTTATATTACAAAGGAAGAGGTGAGCATAGCTTCACCCATGGGGCTGTAGCAAGACACACCCATGCAAGAGGAACCGACCCTCAAACCCAAGAAGGGTAGGGAAAGCTCTGCCACATTTCTGAGACTGAGCGCCTCAGCACCCAGCCGGGGAGTGTGATTCAGTCATGTCTGAGGTTGGTCTCCCACAGCGCTCTACCACTGAGCTACAACTCCAGATCTGTCCATTTTTAATGGAGAGATAGGGTCTTGTTATCTTCATGCCCCCAACTTGTTTCCCTTATTTCTCATTCTCTAGCAGCTGGAATTAGAGGCATGTGCCACCAAAACAGGCACAAAATGTTTTAATAGATTATTTTTCCATCAGATCATCCACATTGCCCTATGTCATCGTGAAAACAGAGAGAAAAGTGCATCTTAATCATCCATGTGTGACCCTGGATAGCTTTTTTATTAAAAAAAAAATTATTTTTTAGTTGTGCTTGGACACAATACCTTTATTCCATTCATTTATTTTTATGTGGTGCTGAGGATCGAAACCCAGAGCCCTGCGCATGCTAGGCGAGTGCTCTACCACGGAGACACAATCCCAGAAACGGCTTTTTACACCTATCATCTCATTTGACTTTGTCATGGCCCTTGAAGTACATGGCTTTGTCCCATTTTTAGGCACGAGTAAGCGGAATCTCAGTGGATGCACAGAGCTCCAGAGGGTGTTGGCCCCTTGGGATCCAATGTGAGATGTCCTGAAGTTGGCCACCACGTGGCTCTGGCCACAGAGAGCATCCCAGCTGCGTTCAACTTCATCATTTTGTTGCTGATTCATTTTTCATGTAATGAAAGAGACTTGCCCTGGCACTCTGGGCCTCTTTTTTTTTTTTTTTTTTTTGAGAATTTTAATCTTTTATTTTTTAGTTATCGGCGGACACAACATCTTTGTTTGTATGTGGTGCTGAGGATCGAACCCGGGCCGCACGCATGCCAGGCGAGCGCGCTACCGCTTGAGCCACATCCCCAGCCCCCACTCTGGGCCTCTTGAGATAGCTTGGCTATTAAAATCATCTATACTATGGAGGCTGAGGGAGGAGGATCCCTTGAGTCCACAAGTTGGAGACCAGGCTGAGCAACAAACATAGTGAGACCCTGATTCAAAGTAAAATAAAACAAAACACAAAATTCTCCTCTGTATGAAAGAAGGCACAGAGGACAGATTTAGAAAAAAAAAAAATAGCTAGGAATATATGTCTCTCAGAAGGGGCAAAATAAAGCATCCTGCGTCAGAATTAAAGTCGGAAATTCCAATGACCTATTTGGAACTGAAGGCATGTTGAAACTCCTTGGGGGAGCTGTTGTCTTGACAACTGGGGTGCCCACTCCTCAGCCTACTCAGGACTCCAGGAAGCCCGTCTCCACCCCTTTCTAGCGTGCAGGCTGGGTGGCTGAGGATCCCTTTGCCCTGAGGTCCAGGCTGATGAAGCAATGCAGCCTCAGAGAGAAGAGGTGGCCGGGTTCAGGCTGGACCCATGTTCCTCTTACGGAAGGGAATGAACCCACCATGAGGAAGAAAGGTTGGACTGGGAATGTAGCTCAGTGACGACCGATGGCTTGGGGCTCAGTCCCCAGTAGTGGACTGGGAAAAAAAATTTAAAAAATAAAGAAAAAGAAGAATATTCAGGAAGGTGCGCAGGATGCACAAGTGCATATATGGTCAGGGATGCTGAGCCAGACAAACACTGTCTCTCCTCCCCCCTTTTCCAGCTCCTTCCCATCACGGCCCACCTTGGGCTTCTACCCCCATCCCTCCTCTGCCTCACACATGTTCTCAGCTGAGCCGAGGCCACAGAGCATGTCAGGTAAGAGGTGTGAGACCAATCCTGTCTGCGGGACTTATAGGCATGTGACTTTCAGCAGGTTGGGCCTCGGTTTCCTCTTGCATAGCACGGAGGTAATGGAACTCAGGCGCTTTCACACGGAATTACCTCTCTAGTCCTTTTGATTGTTTGTTTGGAGACAGGTTCTTGATTAAGCTGCTGAGGGTCTTTCAAAATGGCGGAGGCTGGCCTCAAACTTGCAGTCCTCCTGCTTCAGCCTTCTGAGCGGCTGGGATTACAGGTGTGTCTCGAAGATGGAGTTAGAAGGAGTTGAGAATTTAGGAACAATGTTCGAATGACACTCATCAGAAATACCAACAAGAATAAATGCTGGAGAGGATGTGAAGAAAAAGGAACACTTTTACACCATGGGTGGGTGGGGGGGGGCTGTCAATTAGTACAGCCACTCTGGAAATCAGAATGGAGTTTCCTCAAAAAAAAAAAAAAAAAACAAGGAAAGGAACCACCCCCCAACCCAGCTGTACCACTCCTCCGTGTTATTTATGGAGAAGAATTAAAGTCAGACTACAGAGGTACATGCATACCCATGTTTAAAGCAGCCCGATTCACATTTAACAAACTGTGGAACCAGTTTGGACCTCCATGGACAGATGAATGGATAAAGAAACTGTGGTGTATGTACACCTTGGAGTTTTATTCAAGTCATAAAGAAGAATAAAAGTATGTAATTTGCAGGAAAATGATTGGAACTTGAGAACATTATGTTAAGTGAAATAAGCCCAAACTCAGGTCAGGGGGTTATGTTTTCTCTCGTATGCGGAAGCTAGAGAGGAGAACGGAAAAGAAGGACACTGGGAGGATCTCATGAACATTGAAGGAAGATCAGTAGAATATAGAAAGGGGACCCGAGGGTGGGAGGAAGAGTTGGCAAGGGGAGACACTGGGGGAATGGTATTAGCCAAATTATACTGCTGTATTGTGTGCATGTAGGAATATGTAACAAAAAAAAAAAAAATCCCACCACTATGTACAACTATGATGCACTAATAAAAATGTTGAAAGACGAAGGAAAGGATACTAGAACAGAGGCAGGTACAAAGGAGAAATCAGGTGAAGACCTAGGGAGGGGTCTGGGGCTGTAACTCAGTGGTAGAGCACTTGCTTAGCATGGGTGAGGCCCTGGGTTCCATCCTCAGCACCACATAAAGGTAAATAAATAAAATAAAAGTGTTGTGGGCATCTATAATACCCCAAAATAAAATAAAATAAAATACGTAGGGAGAAGATGTCCATCTGCCAGCCAAAGAGAGAGGCCTCAGGAAAGGCCTGCTGACCCATAACCTTAGACTTCTGGCCGAGAGAGAGAGAGAGAGAGAGAGAGAGAGAGAGAGAGAGAGAGGGTGTTTAGGACATAGGAGAAAAAGAGCTTAGCATATAGGAGGAGTCATGTATTTAACTCAGTCATTTCAGAATTTTCTGGAACTTTTAAGAAGTTCACTTTTATAAAGAAAAGAAGCTTATTTTAGCTCCCAGTTCTGGAAGTCTGATATCCAGAATCAGGCAGGGCCTTTGATTCAGTCTCTGATGGAGCCCTAACAGGCACCATGGCAAGAGTGTATGCAGGAGCAAGAGGTCACAGCCAGAGAGAGAGACTGTGGCCCCCACCGTCCCTTCTGAGCCACACCCCTGGGACTCCATAGGATCCCCTTTAAAGGTCCCATCTCCAAACATCACCCCAATGAGGGATGAAGCTGTTGATACGTGAGCCTTTGAGGGACACCTTCAAGACTTACCCGAGCCGTGGCATACAACAGCTCACAGGGGAACGTTTTGAACCCTGCTTTTTTGCATGAGGAGATTGTGTGGCTAGACAAGTGGACAACCCACCCCAGGTCACACGACATCAGGTTCAAAAAACCCTAGTTCCTCCTGTTGTCGCATGGAGTGGGTCAAACAGGGACTTCCGTACTTCTTAGTAAGTCATTGTCTAGTAAAACAAATATTTAGATACTATAAAACAAGTCTCTGGCAAAACAGCAACAAGAAACTAAGTAGTGGCATCCCCAACCCAGAAGCAGAAAGGACCAAGAATAAAGGAGGAAGGTGTCTGTCAAGACCAAATTCAGCCAGTTGCATACTCTCCTGGGCTCGAGCATGGAGGGTGTGTTATGCCAGATTCGTGGGACCCCAATAGACCTCCAGGAGCCGAATCCGATGCAAGCACACAAGAGTCTTTATTGCAAGCTCGAGCCTGGACTCACAACCGTTCCTGACGCAGCAGTCCCAGGGAGTGAGCCCCGGTCCTTTGTTCAGTGAGATTTTATAGGTTTGGGGGGATACTCTATGCATCATAACATCACACAGCAAATCATTCCACACCACGGGAAAGTCAAACAACAACTCTTAACATTGATTAGCACATTCATTGGAGGGAACAAGTTGGGTAGGGGTGATTGGTTAGTACAAGAGGGGGATTCCTTTGAACTGATTGGTTTAGGCCACGAGGGGTGTACGTGCTGAACTACATGGTTTCCCAACATGTTATCAACCACCATAAACTACTGGGGGGGGGGGTCATCTGGCATCCCAGGTATTTTCCCTGTCTCATGCTGATTGGAGGTTGCTAGGGGGTTGCTATGGGTCCTCACCTAGCCTAACTGAGTCAGGGACACCTGGTGCAGCAGATCTCTCCTGTTATTTACAGACAAACAACTCAGCAGGGTGGGTATGTGCCTAGGAGTGCTCTGTGGGTTTTTCCAAGGACAAGGGTCACGCCCCCTTCCTTAGGACAGGCCTTGAGGTAGAAGCTGCTGTTATTTATTTATTTTAAAAAATGGAGTCACATCAGTTTCTCAGGTGTCCACTGTGGGTGTTTTGAACTGGGGAGGAAGTCAGATCCCAGAAACTTCCAGACTCGCCCTCCCAATTATTACTCTCAACATGTCCTTGACATTTGGACGGTCTGACACTGAACAATCTTGCCCAGTGGGGAATGGGAACAAGTCATCGCGGACTCCCTGGTGCGCTGGGCTCTGAAGTGTGTGCAAGGAAACAGCAACCTTGGATGTGCAGCGGGGTCAGGGGCAGCTCTTCCTTGCTTTTGCTGGGGAACTGTAACAGCATATCTGGGTGGGGGGGTGCCACACCTTCTTGGCCTGGGATGTCAGAGCCTGCGGGTGCTGGGAGCCGAGCAGAGGTACCCCAGGCCTTGAGCTTACAGGGTCAACTCAGCCCCGGAGGCAACTGGGGAGCTGCTAAGTCTTTGCAGTGTGAGGGAAGGAGGAGGGAACTGTCTGGCCGGTTGTGACTCATGCATCACTCAGGCCGGACGACTCAGGATCCCTCCCTCCGATGGAAGCTGGAACGCTTGGCTCACATTTCTGTCCTCTGGGTACGCTTTTCAGTTCTCGGGTTTTTCCTGTTCACGGGATGGAGGGCTCTGTTTTCCATTTGTTCTCTGCTGCATTCACTCCTCTCACCCGGACAGCATTCTAGCCGACGGAAGGAAAGAGGGACCTGGGGAGTATGCAGGAGGCCTGTCTGCAGAAGCCTGTGCTGTGCCCCAGCTACTCCCAAGGGTACTTTCAAGGAGACCCAGCACTTCAATGCTGCCATTGTTGTAGGGACAGACGAGGCAAGGCACCGAAGATAGCAGGAAACAGTTTTATTTGGCTGCAGCCAGGCTCAGAGGGCACAGGTTTTGCTGTAATCAATCAATCCCCTGAACCCCGAGTTCAGGGAGTTTCAGAGTTTTATACCCAGCATGTAAAGGGAAGGGCTCAGAAGTTCACAGTCTGCAGAAGTTCACATAAAAGCAGCTTTTTCTTTCACTGTTCTGGGCAAGTTAACCCTTCAAGGACAACACCTGAGAAGGGGAGAGCTTCTTCTCCCCTTTCTTTCCTCCCCTGCCAGCTGTTACCATGGAGCCCAATTGGTAACTTATCTTAAAAATGTAGACATCTCTGTGAAGCCCAGCTCAAGGCCAGTGGCCTTGTTTGTACATTTCTTCAAAGTACTATACTGGATACATTGTGAAAAGCTAGTAAGGGGGTATCCAGCACCTGGAGTGCTGGTATCTTCTCGGCCAGTGGCCAAGTAAAACAGGGTGACACGAAAATAGGAAGTTTATCTACATTGAACTCTTTTGCAGAGACTCTTTTGCTGACAGTCCTAAAATCAGCCATGGTGAAAAGGGCTTTTCTGTGGAGAAAGGGGGTGCCACTTCACCATTCTGATCCAGACCTCTGCCCTCTGGTTCCTGCCCGATGGCTTGGACCTCTGTAGGCCTCCCTCCCTGTTTCTTCTCCACACAGCAGCCGGAGGGATCCTGTAAACTCATGGGCTGCATCCTGTTACCCAACTGCTCAGAGCCCTGCAATTCTTCTGCCATAGTCAGAGTCAAAATTAAATTTTTTAAAAACCCTAAAGTTGCTGGGCACAGTGGCACAAGCCTGTAATCCCAGAGGCTCAGGAAGCTGAGACAGGAGGATTGCGACTTCAAAGCCAGTTTCAACAAATTAGCGAGGCCTTAAGCAACTCAGTAAGATGCTGTCTGTAAATAAAATATAAAAAGGGGTAGGGGATGTGGCTCAGTGGTTAAGTGCCCCTGGGTTCAATCCCCGGTATCCAAAAAAAAAAAAAAAGTTAAAAAACCCAAAGTTTTAAAAACATATATTAATGGACGAATGGATCAGCAAAACGTGGCATAGCCATAAAACAGTATTATTTGGCCATTAAAAGGAAGGAAGTACTGGAGTGGGGGGTATAGTTCACCAGTAGAGCGCTTGCACAAGGTCCTGGGTTCATTCCCAGCACCACACACACAGACAGACACACGTGCAAAAACCAGACACACAAAACATCACACATTGTATGATTTCATTTATATAAAATGCCCAGAATAGAAAGTAGATTCGTTGTTTTCAGAGACTGGAGAGAAAGGAGATAGAGCACAATTGCTTAATGGGAATAGGATTTCCTTTGTGGTGATAAAACTTCAGGAAATAGAGGAGGTGGTGGTACAATATTGCAAATGTACTTAATGTTGATGAATTGCATACGTTCAAAAGGTTATTTTATATTCTGTGAATTTTACCTCAATAAAAAGTATTTGTCTTATTTTTGTATTTTGAAATAGGGTTTAACTAAGTTGCTGAACCTCAAAACTTGTGAGCCTCCTACCTCAGCCTTACAAGTCACATGATTATAGATATGTGCCACCACGCCTAGCAAAAAGAAAAAAATAATTATTGCCTCAAAACAATTAAAAGTAATTGAGATGGTTATTTGCATTTTCATGCACGCACACAAACACACGCACTCTCTCTCTCTCTCTCTCTCTCTCTCTCTCTCTCTCATAGAAAGCAACCCAGGTCCTTACAATGGGCCATAGCACTGTGGATGTGACTACTGCTCCCTTGATCCTCCATTCCAGCCACACTCATTGCTCCTTCCAGTTCCCCAGCATACCAGGTGCACTCCTACATCTGCTGCCATGGCCTGGAATGTTCTTTTCCAGATAAACCTGCTCTTTCATGAAGTCTTTGCTCAATGTCACTTTCCAATGAGCCGTTGCTGACCATTCTATTTAAAATGGCAAATACCTCCTCATTTGGCATTTCAGATTCCCCTTAGCCTGTTTTATCTTATCCATATTACATTACCTTTTTTTTTTTTTTTTTTTTTTTTTTTTTACTGAGGGTTGAACCCAGGGGTGCTCTACCACTGAGCTACAAGCCCAGCCCCACTTTTTTTTTGGGGGGGGGAATAGCACCAAGGATTGAACTCAGGGGCACTCAACCACTGAGCCACACCCCCAGCCCTATTTTGTATTTTATTCAGAGACAGGGTCTCACTGAGTTGCTTAGTGCCTTACTGTTGCTGAGGTTGGCTTTGAACTTGAGATCCTCCTGCCTCAGCCTCCCAAGATATCGGGATTACAGGTGTGTGCCACTCCTACCATCACAGCTCCCCATTAAATTTTTTTTTTTTTAGTTGTAGATGGACACAATACCTTTAATTAATTTATTTATTTTTATGTGGTGCTGAGGATGAACCCAGGGCCTCACACATGCTAGGTAAGCGCTCTACCACTGAGCCACAATTCTAGCCCCAGCCCATTTTTAAAATTATTATTATTATTTAATTTTGAGACAATGTCTCATTAAATTGTTCAGGCTACTAAAAAATAAATATTAAAAAAATCTTTTTAAAATAAATAAATAAATAAATAAATAAAAATAAATAAATTGTTCAGGCTGGCCTTGAACTTGCAATCCTCAGATGCCCAAGTTGCACTAGATTGTGCCTGGCTTCGTACTACTTTTTTTTTTTTTTTTTTTAATCATGCTTTCCCTGCATTGGAATGGAAACTTCTCTCTCTCTCTCTCTCTCTCTCTCTCTCTCTCTCCTGGTACAGGGCCTTCCACATTCTAGTACAGTGTGGTCAGTACTGAGCCACACTGACCTCAAACTTGCAATTCTCCTGCCTCAGCCTCCCGAGGAGCTGGGATTGCAGGCATGCACCACCGTGCCTGGCTGGGTAAAATATTTTTTTTAGGTACTTAGGACATAGGCGTATGCTTGGGAATCAGTAAATACTTGTAAATAAGTCAGCATCCTCCTCCAACCTCCACCCCTGTTACTACCCCCACCCAGGGCCTCTGTCCCGGCAGCTCCCTGTGAGCTCCCACAGACTTCTCCCTTCTTATCCATCACCGAGTCCTGCTCATTTGTCCCCAAGGAACGCCTATTTCCTTCCCTTCCTTGCACATCCAGCACACAGCAGCCTGAGCCCTCCATGGCTAGACCGTGACCCTGGCCCCTTTCCTGTCCCCTGACTCCAAACTCATCTTTTATCTGCAGGAATCTAATCACGTCTCTTCCATGCCTAAAACTCTCCACCGGTTTCCTGTTGCTCTTAAGTGAAATTCAAACTGTTTACTCTGACCTTTGTAAGTCCATGTGACCTGCTACACCCCCACCTCCTGGCCAGTCATGGGCCTTCTGTCTCTGCCTGATTCCTTCTGTCACTTAGTTCTACACTCAGTGATCCCAACTCAAGTGGCTCTTCCGAATTGCTCTGTGAGCTCCACCAGCCCCTGCCAGTCCCCCTCAGGCACAGGAACCTACACCATCCCCTTCACAGCCTCAATCTTGGCTCCCCAAAGGGGAGAGTGCAAGAGAAAGTCACAAGAGGCTGATATGAAACAGACAGAGAAAGAGGACGTTCAGAAACCAGCTTTTATTTGGGGGGACTCTGTTCTTAGAAAGTTCTGTCCATAAAAGGGCAGAAGGGGTAAGACTACCAGAAAAACAGTTGAATGTAACTCAACCCTAGGGTTATGACCTGCTCACTATGGCGGGGGTCTCTGTCCAAGCCACAGTGAATGCAGTGGTTGGTCAGAGCCCAAGGCATTAGGACTGGAAGGTGAGGTCATTCAGTGTGGCTCCCCACTCTGAGGGAGGAACCTGGAATATGCATCCCGGGGCAAAGCCTTGATTTGCAGCTGTGCCCCTCTTTAGCATCACCTGCAAACATTTTATAAAAAGGACTCCCCCCAGTAGTAAGGATTGGATCTGGGAATACTCTATCACTGTGCTACACTCCCCTGTCCATTCTCTCCCATAATTTATTTGGAGTCCGGGTCTTGTTAAGTTCCCCAGGCTGGCCTTGAACTTGCAATCCTCTTGACTCAGGCTCCCAAGTAGCTAGGATTATAGGTGTGTGCCACTGTGCCCAACTAAAGGGACATTTTTATAAAGATCCATGACCCACACCCTTCAAATGCCTTTTAATTGATCTGCGACAAGATGTAGATATTGTCATTAAAAAAAAAATGATAAAGCTCCTCAGCCACTGTGTGGTAGTTGGTTTCAGAAACAATGAGAAACAAATACATTGTTCTTCCAGACCAACCACAGGTGAGGTCACCAGGTCAGGTTTTTCTCAGAGATAAGCCACTGGGGGCAACAGCTACCAAATACGGTTGTCAATGAGCGCTTCCTCTGTGTGTGTGTGTGTCCTTATAAATCACCAGATACAAATGAACAAGTGAAACAAAGAGAACATTTCCAGGAGTGGAAATGGCCCTAGCTTGGTCCCAGGGCCTGAGGGGGGTGGGGCGGGGAGCAGGCAGTGGCCATGCATGTGCATAAGGGACAGCAAAGGCCACATATGAGCACCAGCTGGTCGGGGACAAAAGGCGTTGCTCAGGGTACAAGGCTCGGGGGCCTCTCTAGGGAGTTTGGAGGACGGTCTCAAGGACACAGATCTATTCCTGGTGGTTGTGAGATCAGGCAACGGGCAGTGACCAAAGGAGGCAGATTTAAAAAGGGGGCTGAATGAGGCTTTATTGAGACTGGGCGGAAGGACAGAGTGGCCAGGAGAAGGGTCTGAGGCGAAACCACGTGGGAGTTTGACTGGACTGGAATTTTATGGGGCTTACAGCAGGAAGGGAAGGGCTTGGGACAGGAAAAGGTGTGTGCAGTTGGTCAGGGAAGCTGGCTGAACTCCAGGATTGGCCAGGGGGTCCTGCTGATTGACAGGAGTTTCCATCCGGGCCTGATTGACGTTTCTTTCACAGGGTGCTTTGTTCCTAAGTCACCACCACCGACCTGACAGTGGTATCTAGGCCCTTCACTCCTGGGCAGGAGATTTCTTCTGCCCGTTCTGCCCGAGTCTCAAATTAGATGGGGGTCGACCTGCGAGCTCTCTAAGGCTCCAGGCCAAACACTCACTGACTCAGAAAGTTGCAGGCCTCAAGTCACTTGGGTCAGAAACAACGTGAGCCCTCTAACCCCAAGCCCAGGTGGATGGTTTGTGTGAAATGGGATTTGCATTCTCCATCTCTGGAGGTGGGGAAGCAAACTGTTGTTCCCCATCAGTTTAAGGTCTGATTGATAATAGCAGTAGTGTTCCCTCCTCATAGGTTTTAGGTCTAACTGATGGTCATAATAATTAAATTACTATGGCTAATAATAATAGTGAGGAGGGGGGCTGGGGATGTGGCTCAAGCGGTAGCGCGCTCGCCTGGCATGCGTGCGGCCCGGGTTCGATCCTCAGCACCACATACAAACAAAGATGTTGTGTCCGCCGAGAACTAAAAAATAAATATTAAAAATTCTCTCTCTCCCTCTCTCTTTAAAAAAAAAAAATAATAGCGAGGAGGAGGAGGAAGCAGAAGACAGGCCTTCTATGAGCCACACTGTGTCCTTTCAATCTAATTCAGTCCTAAATGCCCAAAGCAGGTATTCCCATAACACAGATGAAGAAACTGAGGCCCTGAAGTGTCCAACACTAGACAACCCGTCAGTGAGAGCTGAGATTGGAACACAAGGGCATGTGTTCTTACTGATGTGAATGCACAACATCTTTGTTTGTATGTGGTGCTGAGGATCGAACCCGGGCCGCATGCATGCCAGGTGAGCACGCTACCGCTTGAGCCACATCCCCAGCCCCTTGTTAATCTCTAAACTGTCCTTGGAGTCATTCTTCTCCTCTCTTGAAGGATAACGTACATTTGCAACTGAGTATCTCTATCAGCCAATTTCCTATTCCAGACACCTGTCAGCCTTCTTTGTTTCAAACTGTCTCTATCTCCCCAGTCAAAGCAGACATTATTCTTGGTGGCGCAACATTCCTCAAACCATCTAAGTCTTCTATGTAGGTTAAGGACATCCACACCATTCCACGTGTTGGTCCCCAACAGATCCTTCTTAGGTAAATCTTTCCCTATTCTTGTCTTCTTTTGCAGTACTGGGGAGACAACCCAGGACATTCTATGACTGAGGTACATTCTCCAATCCTTTTTATTTTATTGTTTTTATCTGGAGGCAGGGTCTCATTAAGTTGCCCAGGCTGGCCTTGAACTTGTGATCCCCTGCCTCAGCCTCCTGAGATTCTGGGAGAACAGGCCTGTGCCACCCATGCCCGGCATACCTTTATCATTTACAACCAGGCTACAGTATCAACAGTCTGTTCACGGTGTTCTGAGTATTATCTAGGACAACAGAAGCTTTCTCTTCAGCTCTCCAACACTTCCTTCTAAGCTCTCACCAGAATCCCCTTCAATGTACATATTACTAGCAATAATTTCTTCAATGCAATATAGGCTTTTTCTATCATGCATGTCAAAATTCAACAACAGAAATATATTCTGTTTATATAATTAAATAGTTGTGGAACTCGGTTGCCAAAATCAAGGTGTCAGCAGGACCGGTTCCTACTGAGGCTCTGAGGGAGAGTCTGTTCCTTATTTCTCTCTTACCTTTTGGTTTGCCAGGCTTCTTGGTGTCCCTTGGCTTATAGACAATCTTGTTCCAATCTCCACCTCCATATTTACTGGGCATTCTCCCTTAAGTGCTTCTGTGTCTCTTTTCTTTTCTTATGAAGACACTGGTTAAGGCCCATCGAATCCACTATAACCTCATCTTAATTTAGTCTCATCTGCAAGAATCCTATTTGCAAACAAGGTCACATTTACTGGGGGGGGGGGGGGACTGTGGGGATCCACATATCTTTTTAGAGCTGGCACTGTAATGCACACCTGTAATCCCAGCAGTTCGAAAGGCCGAGGCAGGAGGATTGCAAGTTCAAAGCCAGCCTCAGCAACTTAGTGATGCCCTAAGCAACTTAGCAAGACCCCGTCTCTTAAATAAAGTATAAAAAAATGGCTGGGATGTGGCTCAGTGGTTAAGCACCTTTGGGTTTAATACCTGGTACCCCCCCCCCCAAAAAAAATTCTTTTGGTGACCCAATTCTATTTACAACAGAATATAAAATCCTGACAAAGGAAATCTTCATTTTATCTCATTGCTTGTTTTATTGAAGTGGTTTATAATCAAGGCATCAGTGACAGGAGACATGTGGCATTGAAAACAAAGCAAAGTTATTTCCTACAAATGCAATTTTTAAAAACAGGGTCTTGGGCTGAGACTGTAACTTATTGGTAGAACACACACACACACACACACACACACACACACACATATATATATATATATATAAAAGATCTTGAAAAACAAAAACAAAAAAATAAATTAAAAAAAAAAAGGTCTCATTATATTATTCAGGTTGGCCTTGAACTCTTGGGCTCAAGTGATCCTTCTGCCACAAATGCAATTTTATCTTTCCTCTGAATCAAGGAATCAATTTCCAAAAGTCACCTTAGAGGGCTTTGTGTTGGAGGGCTTATGGAGCAGAAATGACGGAAGAATTCCTATCATCTTTGTCTGATGGGGTACAGCTAAGATGTCTTTTTTTTTTTTTTTTTTTTTTGAAGAGAGAGAGAGAGAGAGAGAGAATTTTTATTTTTATTTTTTTAGTTTTCGGCGGACACAACATCTTTGTTTGTATGTGGAGCTGAGGATTGAACCCAGGCCACACGCATGCCAGGCGAGCGCGCTACCACTTGAGCCACATCCCCAGCCCAGCTAAGGTGTCTTTACTGCATTTAGTTCAAACATGTATAGAGGATATTTATACTTGTAACAGGGATTCACTTGATGCTTTGACTGTATCCTTTGTGACTTTGAAACTTACACGTGTTTTTTCTTTTTCCCATTTTTTTTCTCTAAAATTCTCCTCCCTGATCTTCTTTGCCGGAAACTTCTTCCTGATCTCCTCCCTGATCTTCTTTTCCCTGTTAATTCAGAGTTAATAAAAGTTCCTGTTAATTTAGAGATAATATTGGATTGTGAGAGCTGTCACCTGATCTTTTCCCCATCTTCTCCTTCCTGACCTCTCCTCTCTAATCTCATTTTCTCAGAATCACCTCTATAAATGCCGCCTGTTCCTGCAGATGGGCAGAATCAAAGCCTTTGGGACAGGAGTCTCCTGTGTTTCTCCTTTGCTAGCAAAGCAAAAAAGCTTCTTTTTCCTTTTTCTCAAGATCTTGTCTTTGTTATTGGATTGGGACAAGTTCTGAGCTTTTTGGTAACATACATATTGGAACTAAGGCTCTGGAATCAGAAGGCCTGAGTTCACATCCAAGATTCACTGTAACCATGCAAGTCACTTAGCCTTGATACCCCTCACTTTCATGAGTATCTGTTGGGATTATGATAGTGTATAACTGTATCAATCAGCGTCCTGGTACTGACGGGGACTAAATTAAGCTAAGAATCTATGAAAGCTTGTGAAAGAATGTACAGGATGGACAGTCAGTACCAGGTTCCTTGAGAGGTGTCAGCCAAGGTCCCTCCACTGGTGGAGATGTGGGTGCCAATGCCACAGCCCTTGGGCCGTCTCTGCAAGACACCACTGAATAATCAGCTCTGCTGTCAAAGCCAGGAATGATCCCTCCCACCCTCCCAATCTTTTCACCTTTAAAATATTCCCTTCAGCCTGGGCAAGGTGGCTTATGCCCGTAATTTGGGAGGCTGAGGCTGGAAGGTTCCAAGTTCAAAGTCACCTTCAGCAATTTAGAAAGGTCCTAAGGCCCTGGAAAGAAAGAAAGAAAGGAAGGAAGGAAGGAAGGAAGGAAGGAAGGAAGGAAGGAAGGAAGAAAGAAGCGCTGGCAATGTGGCTCAGTGTTTAAGCACCCTAGGTTCAATCTCCAGTCCCAATCAATAAATAAAATATTCCCTTCAGAATCTAAATGTCCAATGGAGTCTCTTTGGCTGACCTTGGTCACATGCTAAACCTTAGAAATACAGGACCACCTTCACCATCCCTGGTGGATAGCAATGCTGCCTAATCGAGCCCCACACCATGAAGGGCTCTCCCAAATAAGAAGAAGGTTTGGATGTTGAGCATTCAAAAGGAAAAAAAAAGATAAAAATAACAAAGTCCTTACAGTTCCCCTTAAAGAGGGATATGATGACTAAATTAGATACTGACAGCACATTTAGCTCTGGACTTTGTAAGGTACAACAAACCAGGGCTTTCGTCATCATCATCCTCTAGAACTGGACTGGGTACGAGGAGACACAAAGATGAATGGCATGTTCCTTGTTCCCAAGGACTCGCAGTCCACTAAGAAAGAACCATGCTGGGCAATGACTCCAACAGAAGCCAGAACCTGCTATAACGGAGGGGGCAAGTGTAGAAAGAGGGGGGTCAAGAGAAGGGGAAAGGAATTGCCTTTTTTTGTGGAGTGCAGGATGCCCCACAAAAGTGAGATCTGCTTCTCTCCTCCCTCCTTGACCTCTATGAAGGGCATTCCTACAGGGAGACCGCCCAAAGGAGACACAAGGCCCCTTATGAATTACAGAACGCGGAGATGCTTAAAATGCTGAGAGGCTGATTTCTCCATGAGTATTTGATAGGAAATTAATCAGACGGCTTTAAGCTATTTGCCGTCTTCAGGATGGAGGGTTTTGTTTTGAAGTGTCTTGTTTTCCTCCCTATGGTATTGGGGTATTGAACTCAGAGACACTCTACCACTGAGCTACATCCCCAACCCTTTTTATTTTCAATTTTGAGAAAAGTTGAGACTCCTGCCCAGTCTTTTTTTTTTTTTTTTTAAAGAGAGAGGGGGAAGAGAGAGAGAGAGAGAGAGAGAGAGAGAGAGAGAGAGAATTTTAATATTTATTTTTTAGTTTTCGGCGGACACAACATCTTTGTTTGTATGTGGTGCTGAGGATCGAACCCGGGCCGCACGCATGCCAGGCGAGCACGCTACCGCTTGAGCCACATCCCCAGCCCCTGCCCAGTCTTTTCTAACCCCTTTTACCTCCCCCTTCCCTTCATCTTACTCCTCCTCTTCCTCTCAAGGATTATGGGTGTGTGCTCCACAGCTGGGTCCAGACAATGGAACCAGCCATCTATGGACAGAAGAGACCTCTGAGGTGATGAGCCCCAGATGAACTTTTCCCTCCTCTTGAGTGGTGCTTGTTGGGTGTTTTGGTCACAGTGATGGAAAAAAACTATCCAAAAAATGTCTTTAATATTTTTGTTCTATTTGTCTTCTGAAATGTTGCTTCAAGATGTATGTAGGATGGAGTCCATTCATGGTTAAATGGTTTTTAGCATTTTTAAAAATGGTTTGTTCCCAGTAAATAAGGCTTACTGACATCTAAATAATGTCTTCGGGTAGTTTTATTTTAATTTTTTTTAGAATATATATTTATATTTTTTAGTTGCAGTTGGACACAATATCTTTTTTTTTAATATTTATTTTTTTTTAGTTTTCAGTGGACACAACATCTTTATCTTATTTTTATGTGGTGCTGAGGATTGAACCCAGCATCCTGTGCATGCCAGTCGAGCGTGTTACCGCTTGAGCCATATCCCCAGCCCTGAAACAATATCTTTATTTTATTTTTATGTGGTGCTAAGGATCGAACCCAGGTCCTCAAATGTTCTAGGCAAGCACTCTACCGCTGAGCCACAGCTTAGCCCCAAGGTAGTTTTCAAAAAAGGAATTTAACAATGAAAAAAAAAAAAAAAAAAACATTTATATACACACACACACACACACACACACACACACATATATATGGTACTGAGGATTGAACCCAGGGCTACTTTACCACTGACCTACATTCCTGGCCTTTTTTAATTTTACTTTTTATTATTAACACTTTTTTTGTGGTGCTGGAGATCAAACCCAGAGCCTCGTACATGCTAAGTAAGCAGTCTTCCACTGAGCGACCCTCTAACCCCTTTTTATTTTTTATTATGAGATAGGGTCTTGCTAAATTGGTGAGGCTGTCCTCAAACTTGTGATCCTCCTGCCTCAGCCTCCTGAGTCACTGGAATTACAGGCATACTCACCATGCCCAACTCCTATGAGGCTCTTTTTATATCATATACAATACAGATATGGGCTGGGAGTGTAGCTCAATAGTACAGTCCTTGCCTAGCATACGTGAGTCCCTGGGTTCCATCCTCAGCACTGCAAAAGTAATAATAATTAATCAATTAAAATATCATCCCCAGGCTCCTGTAATCACCAACCAGGTGGGCATTTGCAGTGTCAGCTAATGAAAGAAAATTAACAGAAGAGGCAGCAAGTTGGCCTGAAGGCAGCAGCTGGATAAATAGCTGGGGAGAGGCAGTCTGTGGCTAGAACATGGTGTGATCAAGGCTGCCAAGCTTTCTTCAGGGAGGGTGCTGAGCTCAGTCTTTCCTTAGACATGAGCAACTAGGTCATCATTGGTCATCAGATTGACCTTGAAGCTCATCTGAACTCAAGCAACTGTTGCTACTGAATGATTGGGAAATGTGCACTGACCTCCCCAAGCCTGAATGGAATGGGGGGAGGGAGCCATGAGATACCGTGGAGATCAACAACATCCCGGACAGAGAGAACAGCCCGGACAAGCGCTGCCCGCCTGCCCGCCTGCCCGCGTGTTTGAGATGTTCCCTGGCAGAGACCAGGCAGGCCGAGCTGCAGCGGTGAGCTAGGAGGGGCTGAGCAGGACAAGCTCAGTCTATCTCTGCCACCAGACTTCTGGGTGAATTACTCTGCCTTACTTAAGACCTTAGTTCTTTGTCTACAAATCTCCAGGCTGCCGAGTAGAGTAAAAATTCCCTGTCCTTTTAGGAAATGTTGAGCAGCAGGAAATGTGTGTGTCATAAAGAGTTAATTTGTTGGAACGGAGTTGTTCAAATCCTGAACATTCCAAAGAAAGGTCTGACCCTGGACAAGCTCCTAGGAGTTAGCCTCTGGTCCTAGGACTATCCTGCTTATCAGAGTGTCTCTGTGGCCCTTGGACCTTGGTCATGCCTCCAGTTGATGCTAAGGATGCAACTTATGGTGAATGCTTATTTTTACTCTCTGGGAGCTCTAGGTCAGTTTTACATCTGGGTAGGTGGGCAGAAGCAGGGAATATGTAGCCAAGAAAAGTCACGTGGACACAACATGCCTAAGGGACTGACCTCTAACAAAAATGCTGTACCTCAAGATTCAGTTACATTTTCTTGGTTGACAGTACTTTGTGTATCCTTGCTCGAATTCGGGACCCCCCAAAGACCATCAGAGACCAAGATCGATGTAAGCAGCAAAGAGGTGTTTATTGCGAGCTAGCTGGGTCCTCCGCGCGCACAGAACAACTGGTGACGCTGAGAGGCCCCGAGCCCAGGGTTTGCAGCAGTTTTATACATTCTTTGGAGAAGGCAGGGATTCACATACATCATAGCATCTCTTAGCAAATCATCACACACCGCGGGAAAATCAAGAGTTGCAGAATTCAGCTTTGTGTCTGACTAGCAGTTAGCCTTAGGCATTAACAAGTCAGCTGCAGCATGAAGCAAAATGTCAAAGATCCAGCGGTTTTGTTGTGGATCGAATGGTGTCTCCTAGGAAGATGTACTGAAGTCCCAATCCTTGGCAGCTGCCAGTGTGAACTTATTTGGAAATAGGGTCTTTGCTGATATAATGAGCTTAAGGTGAAGTCATACTTGATTAGGAAGGGCCCCAATCTAATGACGGGTTCTTTATAAGGAGAGAAACTTGGTGATACAAAGAACTGCTGGTGCAGTGGTGCAAATCTCATGCCAGCAACTCAAGAGGCTGAGGCAGGAGGATTGAAAATTCTCTGCCAGGGCTGGGGATGTGGTTCAAGCAGTAGCGTGCTCCCCTGGCATGCGTGTGGCCCAGGTTCGATCCTCAGCACCACATCCAAACAAAGATGTTGTGTCCACCGAAAATTAAAAAATAAATATTAAAAAATCCTCTCTCTCTTTAAAAAAAAAAAAAGAGAAAATTCTCAGCTAGCCTGGGCAACCTAGCAAGGCCCTACGAGCTCTGAAAGAACAAACAAGGCTTATTGTCGGAGCAAATGCCCGTTTATTGAGGAACAGCTCTGCATATTTATAGAGCCAGGGGTGGATTGACAGATGGCATGGGGTGCTTTTTGATTGGAGGGTAAGGATCAGGTGAGCCAGCAGGGCTAGTCTGATTGGTGGGTAGGATCAGGTGAGCTAGCAGGGCTCTGACTGGTGGGTAAGGATCATGTGAGGCAGCAGGGCTCTGATTGGTGGGTAAGGATCATGTGAGCCAGCAGGGATCACCATTGGACAGCTCTTCTTGGGGGATGGGGAAGTTAATCTTTGGAGCCAGGTCAACTCCCAACAAGCTCAACAACACACTATCTCAAAAAAAAAAAAAAAAAAAAAAAAGATCTGGGAATGTAGCTCGGTGGTAGAACCTGTGGTTTTTGACAAATTGAGCCATAAAGACAAAAGAAATTGTATCATTTGCTGGTAAATGGAGAATATTATGCTGAGGGAAATAAGCCAGGTTGAATATTTTCTCTTATATGTGGAAACTAGAGAAAAATGAGGAATTTTCTCATGAAATAGAAGGGAGGATAGTGGAATAGAGGAAGAGGAATGAGGGGGAGGGTGGAGAGTTAGGAAGGGGTAGGATCAACAGAATGAAATTAATCAAAATATGTCATGTGCACCTGTGAACATATCACAACGAACCTCCCTTTGATATATAACTAAAATGCACCAGTTAAAAAATAAATCAATAAAAAAGAAAAAAAATAATAATTGTGACAGTAGCCAGAATGAAGAAGGGACAAGGAAGAATTCTTCTCTAGAACATTCAGAGAACATGGCCTTTTGAAACCTGGGTATTGGGAAAACTGGAATCTACATGCAGAAGAATGAAATTAGACCCCTGGTTCATACCATGTACCCAAATCAACAACAAAAAAAGTGGATTAAAGGTTGTGTTATCTGTTTCTGTTGCCAATGATGCAATACCACAGGTTGGGTGAGTTTTAAAGAAAGGAAGTTTATTTTGGCTCATGGTTCTGCAGGTACAGGTTGAGTGACAGTGTCTGTTGATGGTCTTCTTGCTGGCAGAGTCTCAAAGTGTCACGGGCATCACCGCGCAGCAAGGAGACAGGGAGAAGTTTGTATGTGTGTGTTTGGGTTTCCCTCCTTCTTCTTTTCATTTATTTGTTTATTTTGTTTTGGTACTTGGGATTAAAAGCAGAGGTACTTAACCACTGAGCTACATCCCCAGCCCTTTTGTTTTTTTTATTTTGATATTGGGTCTCACTAAGTTGCTTAGGGCCTCACTTAGTTGCCCAGGCTGGCATCAAACTTGTGATCCTCCTGCCTCAGCCTCCTGAGTCACTGGAATTACAGGTGTGCACCACGATGCCCATCTGGGCAATTGTTGTTGTTGTTGTTGTTTTTTTTTTACATGATGCAAAAAGCACAGGAAGCAAGAACAAGAATAAATAAATTGGTGTTATGGTTTGGATCTGGAATGTCCCTCAAAGGCTCGTGTGTTACAGACTTGATTCCCTAATGCAGCAATGTTCAGAGGTGGGATTTGGGGAAATTATTATATCATGAGGGCTTTGACCTCGTAAGTTCATGATTCATAGAGGGACTAATAGCTAACTGGATTGTTGGGAGGTAGTGGAAACTGTGGGAGGTGCAACCTAGTTGGAGGGAGTTGGTCCTTGGAGGCATGTCTTTCAGCACTATATCTAGTTCTCTCTCTCTCTCTCTCTCTCTCTCTCTCTATCTATCTATCTATCTATCTCTCTCCTCTTGGTTGCCATGAGTTGAGCAGCCTTGCTCCATCCAATCCTTCCACCTTGATGTACTGCCTCACTGCAGACCCATAACAATAAAGCCAGCAGACCTTGAGCTGAAAATCTGAGCCAAAATAAAACTGTCTTCCTTAAAGTTAATTGTCAGGTATTTTTGGTCATAGCAATGAAACTGTAACACAATTGGATTATGTCAAACTAAAGAGTTTCTATCCAACAAAGGAAATAACCAGCACATGAAGAGACTACTTACAAAATAGGAGAAAACATTTTTAAGCCATACATCTGACAAGGGGTTCATATCTAAACTGTATGAGGAACTTAAGAGCCAGAAAACCAGGGGATTTACAACTGGACAAAGGACCTGAAGAGGGACTTCTCAAAAGAAGGCATGTGAATGACCAGCACGATTTATATCATTCCATGCTGTAAATGAAAAAATGCTCAACATCATTAATCATCAGGGAAATGCAGATCAAAGTCTCAATGAGATATTAGAGTTACTATTATCAAAAAGACAAAAGAAAACAAGTATTGGTGAGAATGAGCTGGAAAAAAGAACAATCATACACTGTTGATGAGAATGTAAATTAGCACAGACATTATGAAAAACAGTATGGAGGGGCTTCAAAGAGCTAAAAACAGAACTGCCATGTGATCCAGCAATCCTACTGCTGGGTATATAAAAACAAAACAAAACAAAAAAATGAAATCAGTATGTCTCCTCCCATGTTCATTGCAGCAGTATTCACAATAGCCAAGATGTGAAATCAACCTAAGCGTCCATCAACTGATAAATGGATAAAGAAAATATGGTGTATATACTGCAGAAGGAAGCTTCATTAAAAAGAGAATTGTGGTATGGCAGGGGCTCATCCACTGGATCAAAGGAGTAGGATCATCTGTCCCTTTGGAAGCAGGCATAGGGGAGGTGAGAGCTAAGAGGACTTGTGCAGGAGAGTGAGAGTTGCAGAAAGAGGGCTTAGAATGTAGAAAGGAGAAGGCCTGAACGTATGATATCTCTTTCCATTTTCCCAAATGCTCACAATGATTGAAAAGATCCTTGATAATATTGGGATCTCCAGTGCCGTTAAGCGGCCATTTAGAGTCATTATCCAAAGGATAGCGAGGCCAGATCTGATTGCACAAGTGGTTAAGTTTTGGGGGGATTTAGGTCTGGGGTGAGAGAGAGAGACCCTCAGTTAGTTAGGAGGCAGCCTAGGGGACTATGGGAGGGAATGGATGAGGAGCTGCCCATGCTGAGACGTAGGAGGCGAGTTTAGAGATGGGGTGCCCCCCAGTCTCTAGTATCACCTAGTCAAGAGGATGGTTATGGGGTAGAAGCCCATAGAGGCACTTGGGTGCCTGGCCAGGGACTACATAGTAGGGGCAGAAGCCCATAGAGATTAATCCAAGGCCAAGAGGTCTCACCAGGAACAATGCCCAATCATTCTTGGTATTTTTTTTTCTCAAAACAAAAGACCAACTATAGACCTGATCGATAGTAGGATCAGTTATAGCTGTGAAAGCTGTGGCTGGTTCCCCCCCAACACCCCATGGTAACCCTGGGAGTGCCAGATGATCAACGGTCACTTCCTGGGACCCATAGGTGGTTTAGGTTGACCAGAGACAGGGGTCTACCTGAAATTTCTGGTGGTGGGTGCAGAGAGGGCGTTCGACAGAATGGAGGGCCTGGTCCCATGATGGAATCCGGATCTGGGCCAGGGCCACTCAGGGACCCTTGAAGAGGGGAGTGGGAACACCAGGCGAACACGATCCAGGGTTTTGGCACCAAAATGAAGGGAAAGTGAGGAATGAGAGACAGAGACCAGGCAGAGATACACAGGAGCGTTTATTGTCAGAGCTGACAAATGAAGGCCATCTCTCTGTGGGACAGAGAGGCAAAACCAGACTTGTGTTCTGGGACATTTATGGGGAAGGATCAGGAATCAGAGCCAGAGGTGGGTGAAGGGTTGGGTTGGTGTGAGGGAGTGGCGAGCCTTTCTCAGAAACGCCCTTGGGCAAGAAAGCAAAACTTTTTTCCTTAACATGGCCACCCAGATGCTAAGGAAAGACCCCAAGGGCACTTTACCATTGAGTTACATTTATATTTTACTTTGAGACAGGATCTTTCTAAGTTGCTCAGAGTCTCACCAAATCGCTGAAAATGGCCTTGAATTTGTGATTCTCCTGCCTCAGCCTTCAGAGTCACTGGGATTACAAGAGGGTAGCCACGGTGCCCAGCTAGTTTCTTAAAGAAAAAAAAAAAGAAATTAATATTTTTATTCTTCAACATTCTTGTTATTGATTTTCATTTTTATTTGATTGTAATTTGATTCATTATAACTGCGCTCATCTGGACAAGGTGGTGTGTGCCTCTAATCCCAGAGACTCTCCAGAGGCTGAGGCAGGAGGATCACAAGTTGGAGGCCAGCCCTGGCAATTGAGTGAGACCATGGTATTGGCATCAAATCAATATCGGCATCAGATTTACCAATTTTAGGTCAGGAGCCATTTTATCTCGAGGTTGCAAAGTTTGGATTCTGAGGTGAAGCTGCTTAGCTTCCCATGAGAACCCGGGCCTGCTATCACCCCACCCCAGCTTAAACAGTTTACAACCAACTCCACCCCACTCCTAAGCAGCTTATGAGATTCTTCTTGCTGCTGGCTCTAAAGCTGCTCTGTGAGTGCTGGCCAGTTGCTGTTCTCCTTGTCCGTAAGCCTCATGTTACCCACAATAAATCTCCTGAGAGACGTTCTGGTGTGTGGCTTGGTCTTTGGACTTCACGTGGACTCTGGGAGTGTCTTTTCACCATGTCTCACAATAAACAGGGCTGGGGATGCTGTTCAGTGATAGGAGGCCCCTGGGTTCAGTCCCTAATACCACACACACACACACACACACACACACACACACACACATGCAGTTAAAATGAAGGAAAAAAAAAAAAACAGAGATTGATAACTAGTCGATTAAAAGGATTTGGGGGAGCTGTGGGGCTGGGGTAACAGAGGAAGCTCCTTTTGGAACCAACCCGTTTGTAGAGAAGAAGCAACTGTGTTCTGAACAAAACAAAAAGCAATGACTATAAGATGACCAAGAGGGAGCCCAAACCAGTGGCTTCCATAGGCAGTTAACACCTGAGAGAGGAGCCAGCTTGGACTAGGTGTGCAATTTTAGTCTGGGGGTAAGCCAAGGTCTACATGACATCCGGTGGCTAGAACTGCAGCGGAAAACCTAGTCTTTCTGACCGGAGAAATCAATAAGTTCACATTTCAGGCAATCGATAGGTGCTGGAATGTTAGGGAGGAATTCTGGGGAAAAAAAAAAAGAGGAGCCAGGAAGAAGGAGCCCTGAGTTCTTAATATGAACTACTCCCTAGCTGGGTGCCGTGGCACTTGTCTGTGATTCCAGCAACTTGGGAGGCTGGGGCAGGAGGATGGCAAGTTCAAAAGTTCAAGGCCAGCCTCAGCAACTTAACAAGATGCTGTCTTCAAAAAGGAATGGTGTGTGTGTGTGGGGGGGGGGAGCTGAGGTTGTGGCTCAGCCTTAGAGGGCTTGCCTAGTACATGAGAGGCCCTGGGTTCGATCATCAGCACCACATAAAAATAAATAAATAAAATAATAAAGGTATTGTGTCCAATTACATCTAAAATATATATATATAAAAGAAAAAGAAGGAGTGAGGGGCTGGGATTGTGTGTAAAACACTCCTGAGTTCAATCCCCAGATTCAAAACAAACAAATAAAAAACCCAACAAGTTAAAGAAGTGTTTACATACAGTAAAAACCAAACCTTTGAGGCTGGGATTGTGGCTCAGCAGTAGAGCGTTCGCCTAGCAAGTGCAAGGCCCTGAGTTCCATCCTCAGCACCACATAAAAATAAAATAAATAAGGTATTGTGTCCTACTGCAATTAAAAAATAAATATTAAAAAAAAAAAAAACCTTTTAGCCTGTTGTTCTGCAAATTTTGACAAACACATCTGGCCACTGAGCCTCCCCCACGACCCAGTTACACAACAGCTCATCTCCCCGGGCCCTGGTGCTCCTTCCAACCCCTCCCCCACCCCACCCGACCTGTTTTTCTGTCTTTATTGTTTTGCTTTTCTCCGGAGTGTCTTGGGCAAGGGTGTGCGGCCTGGGCCCCCAGGGCTGGCTTCCTTCACCCTGCACCGAGCAAGCCTTGTGGTTTGTGTGTCCTGCAGAGCAGCACTGTCCTTTTCCATGGCTGTATAGGATTCCAGGAGATGTATGACGGCCTCCATTTTGAGGATCCCACATGGGAATGGACCTGGAGGGGAGGAAGAGGAGGCAGAGGACCCCAGCCCTGGGCCCCACACTGTGGCCAAGGCCTACAGTTGTGAATTCTGATCTCAGAGTGACACTGTGTGTAGGAGGGTGCTAGTCTTGGGTCACAGAGTCAGATTAGCCCTTCTCTGTCCTGTCCCCGGAAGTGGGAGGTCTCCAGAGTTTCTGAAGGGTTCTGTGAAGTTTGTGGATGCTCTGACTGTCTGCTGTGGAGCCAGAGAGTACCAACTCCAGGAAGGCCACTGAGCTTGACCTCGGGATCCTAAGGCCAGTTTCCACCATCACCACCTGGGTAGGTAGCTCAGTGGTAAAGTGCCCCTGGGTTCAATCCTGGTACCAAAGACAAAACAAACAAACCAACAAACAAAAAAGAACTATTGCTATGGGCACAGGCCTGTAATCTCAGCAGTTCAGCTTGGGAGGCTGAGGCAGGAGGATCATAAGTTCAAAGCCAGCCTCAGCAAAAGCAAGGCACTAAGCAACTCAGTGAGATCCTATCTCTAAATAAAATATGAAAAAGGGCTGGGGATGTGGCTCACTGGCTGAGTGCCCCTGAGTTCATTCCCTGGTACCAAAAAAAAAAAAAAGAGGAGAGAGAGAGAGAAATTTTGCCTCCCACGCATTGGGCACTTGTAAGGAAATAATAATAAAGAGGAGACAGAGACAAGGGGCAGAGGCAGGGAAGGTGGCAGAGTGGCTCTTTGTCCAAGCAGCCACGTTTATTTAGACCAATAGGTTACATTAGGTCATTAGCACCATAACCACATTATTGTTCAGAGTGTCAGTCAGGTTGCTTATTCTGCAGTTACATCTCACAGTTACAATATGCAATGTTAGGAGCTTTGTGCCGTTCTCAAGAAAGTCCATTGTCTGAAGTTACTGTTGGGCAGGCAGATCCAGGAGCGGCGGAGCTTGGTGAAACATTGTAGTTATCAAGAAAAGCAAGTTCCTTTATTCCCAGGAGCTAAGTGCATGCAATCAAGGTCAAACCTTGATGAGGCTCTAACACAGAGGCTTCTCAGGGCATTGCCATACCAGCTAGACATTGCACATATATTAGCTATGTTACTAGATCCTAAGAGAGATTGCAGGGCATTCTAAGGGTGGGAAACAGGGTGGCTGTTACCCCCTGGGAGTTTGCTCATGAGGGAAAAGCTTCCCTCTACATTTCCATGGTCAGAATCCCTACAGGCACAGGGTTCGATCCTTAGCATCGCATAAATAAATAAAATAAAGTTATTGTGTCCATCTACAACCAGTTTTTTTAATTAAAAAAAAAAAAGATTAGACAGTGAATATTTTAGGCTTTGTAGGCCACATACAGTCTCTGTTTAACTACTCAACTCTGAAACTATGGTGTAGCAGTTATAAACAATGTGCAGACAAACTGGTATTTTGAACCCATGGTGCAAAGAAAAGATCACCACCTCCAATTTTTTTTTTTAATATTTAATTTTTAGTTATAGTTGGTCACTATGCATTTATTTTATTTATTTATTTTCATGTGGTGCTGAGGATCAAACCCAGAGCCTCACACTTGCTAGGCAAGCACTGTACCATTGAGCCATAGCCCCAGCCCCCACCATCTCCAACTTTAAACCAAATAAAAGCAAGCTTATCTCGTGTACACAAGAGAGCTGACCAGCAACAGCCTCACCCTAAGCCGGGCCAGAGGATAGCATCTGGCCCAAGGGCAGGATGCTTTTTAATAACAAAAAGTTACAAAGGCGGGTGTCTTGGGAACATACAGCTAACAGGGTTCTGGCAAGCGTAATACAAGAGCAGATAGTAGGTTAATGATCTACGTGGCTTAACATTCCAAGGTAGGGAGTAAATTCAGATTCCAACATCAGAATTTATGAGGCACCACTGAGGTTTTAGGGAGGGTTGTTATCTGGTCAAGGAGGGCCAGGCATGGGTGAGTTCTGAGCGTGGGGCAGGAATTCCAAACAAGTTTCAACCTCAGAGTATGGTTAGGCGAAATAGAAACCTTAGTATTTTATAGTAAAACAGAAATGAACTTTTTATAACTTTGTGACAAGATGGCTCCCAATCTTAAAATGCAATTAGGCTGGGTTCATCAGTATTGCTGTGTTTCAATGAAAAAAAAAAAAATACATATATATAGGATTGAACCCAGGGGTACTTAACCACTGTATCACCTCCCTAGCTCTTTTTTAGGTTTTATTTAGTGACAGGGTCTCGCTGAGTTGCTTAATGCCTTGCTATATTTCTGAGACTGTCTTTGTACTCAAGATCCTCTTGCCTCAGTCTCCTGAGCTGCTGGGATTACAGGAGTGCACCACCATGCCTGGCAAAATTCCATTTTTTAAAAAAGATGAGGAAAAAGATTAGGCACACAGACTCTTTTTTGCTGGTCACTGACATAAAGAAAAATATTTTCACAATGATTGAAAGGATAGGAAATCTCAGCAGAGAAATAGAAGCTATGAAAATATAGCCAAACAACAACAAAAAAAATCTACCATATTGGGTTTAACAGCAGAATGCAAATTACAGTGTAGTAGTAAGTGGACCTGGGAGAGATCAACAGAAATCATTTAATCCAAAGAAGAGAGAAAATAAAAGTGAGATAGATAGCCGGGCACGGTGGAACGCACCTGTAATCCCAAGTGGTTCAGGAGGCTGAGGCAGGAGGATCACAAAGTTCTAAGCCAGCTCAGCAATGGTGAGGGGCTAAGCAACTTAGTGAGACCTTTTGTGTAAATTAAAAAAAAAAAATTACAAAATAGGGCTGGGGATGTGGCTCAGTGGTGGAGTGTCCCTGAGTACAATCCTCAGTACCACCCCCTTTAAAAAAAAATAGTAAAAGAGAACCCTGGGGACCTGAAACAGTACCAAAAGGTCTTATGTAAGCTGAGCACAGTGGGTCACGCCTGTAGTCCTAGCTACTGGCGAAGTTGAGGCAGGAGGATCATTTAAGCCCAGGAGTTCAAGGCTGCTCTGGGCAAGCCATCTCAAAAAAAAAAAAAAAAAAAAAAAAAAGAAAAAAGAAAAAGAAAAAAAAAGGTGGGGGACTATAATATACATGGAAGGAATTTAAGCCTTCAAAATAAAGGGGAGAGAGAGATAGGGGCAGAGACAAAAAGAGATGTAAAGAAATAATGGTTGAGCCAAGCCTGGTGGCCCACACCTGTGATCCTAGTGGCTCAGGAGGCTGAGGCAGGAGGATCCCGAGTTCAAAGGTAGCCTTAGCCATGGTGAGGCGTGAGCAACTCAGTGAGACCCTGTCTCTAAATAAAATACAAAATAGGGCTGGGGATGAGGCTCAGTGGTCAATCACAGAGCCTCATCCCCAGGTACTAAAAAAAAAAAAAAAAAAGAAAGAAAGAAAAAGTAAAAGAAAGAAAGAAAGAATGGTTGAGAATTTCCTCAAAAATATTACATTTATATATTTGATAAGATCAACCAACCCCAAGCAACCTAAAAACAAAGGAAACCATGCCTCAATACATTATACTCAAACTGCTAAAAAACAAAGGTAAAGAAAGAAAACTTGAAAATAACTGAGGGGGCCTAACGAAGAGATGCCGTGGGTTCTGTTGGCAAGAGAGGACAAGTGGGGATTGTCTGACATCTCCTTAGGGGAGCTGGGCAGGCAGGATAAATGGATGTCAGCTCCCCAAGCCCTCCAAGTCTGACACAGAGGTGGGCTCTGGTGGAGACTGCACATGCAATGGGTCTGTGCTGCAGCTGAGCGTGAGGATTCTGTTTTTGTTTTTTTTTTTTTTTTAATAATTATTGTTTAATTATAGGTGGACATAAAGTCTTATTTTACTTTATGTGGTGCTGAGGATCAAACCCAGTGCCTCATGCATGCTAGGTGAGCGCTCTACCTCTGAGCTACAGCCTCAGCCCCATGAGGATCCCATTTTACAGGGAGACACAGGCAAATCCATCATTCTTTACGGCAGAGAGAGACCCGAGCTCTGTTGTCCTGGATCATAAGCAAGGTACCTTTCTGAGGAGCAAAAGGAGATTCTTGTATTTTTACTCTCCTGACATGAGGATAAATCAGAAAATGTGTTATGAGTGACTAAGGCAAGAAAACAGAATCATGGGAAACAGTCTACCAATAGCAGTAAGAGCAAAAAATACATTACATGTAGAAAAAGAAAACAATTGGAACAACTACTAATTTTATACCAGAGACATGAAGGCCAAAAAGGCAGTTCAAAAAAATCATGTAAGTGCTCAAAGAAAAAA
This sequence comes from Callospermophilus lateralis, assembly GCF_048772815.1. NCBI lineage: Eukaryota > Metazoa > Chordata > Mammalia > Rodentia > Sciuridae > Callospermophilus > Callospermophilus lateralis. Next base: position 63,559,048 of record NC_135315.1, read on the forward strand.
AATTGTCAACCGTGAATTCTGTTCGCAAAAATATCCAAGAATGAGGGGCTGGGGTTGTGGCTCAGAGGTACAGCGCTCACCTAGCATGTGTGAGGCACTGGGTTCAATCCTCAGCACCACATAAAGTAAAAAATAAAGACACTGTGTCCACCTATAACTCAAAAATAAATATTTTTAAAGATATCCTAGAATAAATAATTTTAAAAAAAGGATTTTCAGATAAAAACATTAAAGGAATCTACCATTGGTTCACCTACACTACAAAGAGCTAAAGGAAGATATTTGGGCTGAGGGGAAATGATATTAGATGAAAAACAGATTTTGGGGAAGAAATAAGGAGTATCAAAATATAAAACATGGGTCAGGATATAGCTCAGGGGTAGAGCACTTGCCTAGCATATGTAAGACCTGAGTTTAAGCTCTAGTGCTGCAATTCCCCGCAACAAAAATATATATACATATGCATGTGTGTGTTACTTGAATAGTATATTAAACTGTGAAAAATATATGGGGACTATTTATACATGTCTAAAGCAAAAATTCTAACATAATCTTGTGGGATGTCTATTAAATATGAACATATATGACAGAATGCATGGGAAAACTCTAGCAAGGGATGTAAGAGAAGAACATGTTTGCAAGTTTTACACACTTTATAAGACATGGCACAAAGTTAACTGTAAGTAATCCCAGTGGCTCGGGTGGTTGAGACAGGAGGATCATGAGTTCAAGGCCAGTCTCAGCAAAAGTGAGGCGCAAGCAAGCAACTCAGTGAGACCCTGTCTCTAAATAAAATACAAAATAGGACTGGGGATGTGGCTCAGTGGTTGAATGCCCCTGAGTTCAATCCCTGGTACTCAAAATTTTAAAAATAAGAAAAAAGTACTGGGGTTGTGGCTCAGTGGTAGAGCACTTGCCTAGCATGTGTGAGGCACTGGGTTTGATCCTCAGCTCCACATAAATAAAATGAATAAAATCAAGGTCCATCAATGTCTAAAAAATTATTTTAAAAAAAGAAAAAAAATTAAGAATGTTCATTGTAATTCCTTAGAGCAGCTACTGAAAAATATAAAGTATAGCTACAAAGAATAGACAAATGACAAAGGAATTTAAAAACATTTTCAAGTAACAGAAAAGAAAAGGAGACCCTTAAGAACAGAAAATATATGGGGAAAAAAGAGAACAAGTAATCAAATGGTAATCCTAATTTCAAGATACAAAGTTACCAGGCTGGGATTGTGGCTCAGCAGTAGAGCACTCGCCTAGCACAGACGGGACCTGGGTTCGATCCTCAGACCACATAAAAATAAAGGCATTGTGTGTGTCCATCTATACCTAAAAAATAAATAAATAAAATTTTTAAAAAAGATACAAAGTTACTATACAAAATGCTATTTTAGCTGGGCAATGGTGCCTCATGCCTATAATCCCAGCGGTTTGGGAGGCTGAGGCAGGAGGATTGAGAGTTCAAAGCCAGCCTCTGGGGGCTGGGGTTGTGGCTCAGTTGTAGAGTGCTTGCCTGGCATGTGTGAGGCCCTGGGTTCAATCCTCAGCACTTCCCATAAATACATAAAATAAATGTCCATCTGCAACTTAAAAAATATTAAAAAAGAAAAAATAATTTTTAAAGAATTACAATAAACTTTTCTTAAACTTGCCAAGGCCCTAAGCAACCCAGTGAGACCCATAAAATATTTAAAAGGGTTGGGGATGTGGCTTGGTGGTTAAGTGTTCCTGGGTTCAATCCCTGGTACAAAAAAAAAAAAAAAAAAAAAAAAAAAAATTCAACAGTATTTTCTATACTAGAAGTAAACAACCGAAAATACAATTTTAAAGCATTTCCATTTTCAATAGTGTGAAAACAAACATGAAATCACTAGGAACAATTTTAACCAAAGACATTCAAGACTCTGAAAGACTTACAGATGTGCCATGTAATTAGTATACTGAGTATTTCAAGCTGATGGTAAATGGGAATGGTAAGTTGAAAAAGCACCAGTTGAACTGTCTTTTCCCACAGGCAGGAAGCCATAAAATATTCTTTTGGGAGGGGTACCCTCAATGCACCAAGATCAGAAAGTAGCCTTAATCACCAGAGACTGCTAAAAGAGCTGCAATGATCCTCAATAAACAAACTTCAAAGTAACACTTAGCTTCACCTAACTTCTGCACCCCTCCCCCACATCTCTCTGCAGGGTTCCCAGAATTTACTACCCTGAGAGACCCATCTGCGCTGACATTCCTTCACAAATGCATTGCCTCTCCCTTTAAAAAGTATAAAAGGATCACGCTCTACTCATTTGTTTGGATTTTATTCCTTGGTCAAGATGTAAATGTAAAAATTCGACAAAAATTTACATTTTATGTACGTGTAAATTTGATAAAACGTATGCTTCCCTCTGTCAATCAGCCTTCATATTAATTGAGATCCTAAATTCAGTCAAAGGACCCACTTAAGAATAAGGAGGTCCTAGGGTGATGAGTAGTAAAGCGACTTGCCTAGGATACATGAGGCCCAGGGTTCCATCCCCTTAACAACCCCACACACGCACACAAGCTCTCTCCCCTACAATTCCTACACTGAAAACATTGCTGAAAAAATTAGAGAACATTACATAAATGAAGCAAAGTGCTCTCATACTTCCAAACTGAAGGAGATCTTTAGTAGGGATTGGCATACTTCTTTCTTAAAGTTTTAGTAAATATTTTAGGTTTATGCACCAGATGGTCTCTGTTGCAACTAAGATCATGCACACATTTTGGTCAACGATGAACCACCCATATGATGGTGTTTTCGTAAGATCATAATGCTGGTGACATCACTGTTAGTACACTGTGATATGGACACAACGAAATCACCTAAAGACACCCTTTTCAGGATGTATCCCTGTCATTAAAGGACACAAAACTATATTCAATTCCACTCTTAAGGAGTATGTACATATTGCAGAGCTTAATAAAACTTTATTTACAAAATGAATGGCTGGAGGCCACAGGCTGTAGTTTGTTAATTCTAAATCTATAGGTTTGACACAGCCTGATTATAATTCCACCAGGATTTTTGTGTGTGCGTGAAATTTCACAGCCTGACTATAAAATTTGTTTGAAATTTCAAAGTCATCTTGAAAATGAAGAACAAAGAGAATTTCCCATCTATGAGACTTGCTAGCAGGGCCCCAGGGTGCGCTCCTGTAATCCTAGAGACTCAGGAGGCTGCGTTCAAGACCAGCCTCAGCAATTTAGCAAGATCTTATCTCAAAATAAAAATAAAATAAAAAGGACTGTGGATGTAGTTTAGTGATAGGGCACCTCTGGGGTCAAACACCCGTACCAAACAAACAAACAAACAACAAAAAAAAACCTAACATAAAGCAAACAAAAATGCAAAGTGAACTGTAGTGGATTTGTTCACTGAAACCATCTTCAGCAATAAAAAGCAACAATCCACTGCTACTACAACTTAAGATGAATTTCACAATGAACTTGCAGAGGGAGAGAAGACTTAAGACAAAGGAAGCATACCGGATGAGTCCATTTATATGAACTTAGAGAAGAAGCAAAATAAATCTATGTTGGAAAAAAATCAGAACAGTGAAATTCTCTGGGATATTGCAGATGGGGATTGACAGAAAAGGGTATCAAGACTACTTTTAGGGATTGTGGTAATATTCTATATCTCCGTATGTTTTGAGTTATGCCTATGTATGTGTCAAAAATAGCATATGTGCCAGGTTTGATTGTGCATGACTGTAATCCCAGAGGCTCAGGAGGCTGAGGCAGGAGGTTTGTGAGTTCAAAGCCAATCTCAGCAACTTAACAAGGCCCTAAGCAACTCAGTGAGACCTTGTCTCAAAATTAAAAAAAAAAAAAAAGGGCTAGGCATGTGGCTCAGTGGTTAAGTATCCCGTGTTCAATACCCAGTATTAAAAAAAAAAAAAATTGCAACTCACTGTTTATGCATTTCACTGTATGCAATTTCCCCCATTTTTATTGTGGTAAAATAAAATTTGCCGTTTTAGCCATTTTTAATTATACAATTCAGTGGTAATTAATTACGTTTACAATATTATGCAACCATCACCACCATCTGTATCCAGAATTCTTTCATCTTCCTAAACACATCTAACTAAACCCTTTAGGCACAAACTCCCCACGCCCTCCACCACCCAATCCCCAGTCTCAGTCTACTCTTTGTCTCTACCATGGCTCCTGATAGATGTTAGGAGCTGAACCGACCTGGAGAGAGAGCTGTGGTTCCTGCTGCAGTTCCAGTTACTCATGTGCAGTCCCAGCTCCTGGGGAGGCCGACGCAGAAGGATCACTTGAGCCCCATGAATTCAAGGGCAAACTGAGCAACATAGCAAGACCTCATTTCAAATAAAGAAAAAAGAGAGAAAAAAACAAATGGGCTAGGGATGTAGCTCAGTGGTCGAGAGCTTGCATGTGAGGCCCTGGTTTTGATCCCTTACTGTGACAACATAAGTGAGAAAAGTTCCCTTTCTTCCATTTTCCTTTATGGAGCGGTGCAAGGTCAGGGGTCAGGTGAATCAGCATGGCTAATGGGATGTCTGACTGTGGAGGGGGCTAAGAATAGGGAGGGCGCAGGGGGTAAGTCACAGAGTGGAAAAGTCCTGGATGCTGAGTCAGAGTGGGAAATCCGTCTCCAGGGCCTACCCGAGTCTGGCCACCAGAGGGGTTGGAGGCCTATGTCCTTGACTGACACTATGTTCAGAGGCTGAGGAGCAGGGGCTCTGCCCAGGTCTGTGTGCAGAGGGCAGCTGCCCTCCAGGGAAAGCCTTTGCCATTATTGCCATGATCAAACCAGGAGGATCACACATAGGCTTTGAACCAGGAGCCAGACTTCACATTAGACACATCGTACAAGTGCCTGGCATACTCCACTTGGGGTAAGGTCTTCAAATTTCGCACATGCTATGGCATGTGTCAGGACTTCATTTATTTTAATAACAATAATATTTCAGCAGCATATTATGCATGCCTGTAATTCCAGCAGCTTGGCTGAGGAAGGAAGACAGCATATCCTATTTTCCCAGTATACTTTAATTTTTCATGGACTCTGTGGTACTGCGGATTGAAGCCAGGGTGTTCTACCACTGAGCTCCATCCTTTAATTTTTTAATTTATTTTTATTTTTAGATTTGTAGATTTAGTTGAGGCCAGCCTGGGCAACTTAGCAAGAATTTGGCAACTTAGAGAGAGCTTTCTTAAGAAAATAGAAAGGACTGGGAATGTAGCACCATTGTAAAGTGCACCTGGGTTCAATCCTTGGTATCAAAATAATATTTTTTCATTATTATTAATAATAATATTTTGTTGTAATTATAAAATATTCTTATCCATTGATCTGTTTAAGGACATCTGGGTTGTTCCCATTTGGGGCTATTGTGAATGATGCCACATGAACACTGTTGTGTGACTATGTGTTCTAGTCCTATTTGGGGTATATGCAAAGCAATAAAATTACAGGGTCACATGTTGATTCTTTGTTTAACTTTTTTTTTTAAAATAGATAAACAACTGCCTTCATTTTTTCTGTTTATTTTTATGTGGTGCTAAGGATCCAACCCAGTGCCTCACACATGTGAGGCATGCACTCTGCCACTGAACTACAGCCCTAGCCCTATCTATGTTTACTTTTTGAAAAACTGCCAAACTTTTCCACCACTTTACATTCCCACTAGCAATGCATCAGGGTTCCCATTTCTCCACAGCTTCTCCAACATGTTATTTTCCTTAAAAAAAAATAATAATAATAATAATAATACCCATCCTAATGGGTATGAAGTGAGCTCCCTGTGATTTTGATTTGCCTTCCCCTTATTAGTAATAAAGTTGAGAATTTTCATGCACTTATTGATCATTTGCACATCTTCTCAGGAGAAGTATGTCAGATCAGGTGAGGCGGGCAGTGACCAAAGGAGGCAGATTTAAAAGGGCCGCTGAATGAGGCTTTATTGAGATATCACTCCGGGGTGGAACTCGATCAGACCTACAGAGTGGACAGGAGAAGGGTCTGAGGAGAAACCGCATGGAAGCTCGACTGGACTGGACGTTTATGGGGCTTACAGTAGGAAGGGAAGGGCTTGGGACAGGAAAAGGTGTTTTTAGGGTCCTTTGTCCCCTTGGAATTGGTCAGGGGAGTTGGCTGAACTCCAGGATTGGCCAGGGGGTCCTGCTGATTGACAGGTGTTAATCAGGAGATCTTGCTGATTGACAGGCGTTTCTGGCCGGCATCTGATTGATGTTCCTTTCCCGAGGGGCTGCTTTGTTCTGAGTCGCCACTAAGTCTCCACCACTGACCTAACAAAGTATATATTCACATTGTCCATTTTTTAATTGGTTTGTCTCTTTGTCATTGAATGATAAGGAGTTCTTTAGATGCTCTTGATGTTAAACCACTATCAGATATATAACTTGCAAACATATTCTCCCACTCTGTGAATGTCTTTCCACTTTCTTTATAGTGTCATTTGAGGTACAAAAGTTCTTGATTTTAATGAAGTTCAATTTATCTATTTTTTCTTTTGTTGTCTTCGCTTTGGAGTTAAGACCCAAGAAACAAGTGCCACACCTAAGTTCATGAAGACTTTCTCCCATGTTTTCTTCTAAGAATGTTGGCCTTTAAATTTAGGTCTTTTGTCCATTGTATATGTGGTGTTACTTCATTCTACAAGTGCATATTCCATTTTCCCAGTACACTTTAATTTTTCATGTACTCTGTGGTACTGCGGATTGAACCCAGGGTGCTCTACCACTGAGCTACATCTTTTAATTTTTTAATTTATTTTTATTTTTAATTGTAGATGGACATGATACCTTTATTTTGTTTATTTAGTTTTTTTTTTTTTTTTTTTTTTTTATGTGGTGTGCTGGGAATAGAACCCACTGCCTCACATGTGCTAGGCAAGTGCTCTACCACTGAGTCACAAGCCCAGTCCTATTTTTTTTTTAAATTTTGAGACAGCGTCTCACTAAGTTGCCCAGACTGATCTCAAACTCATGATTCTCCTGCCTCTGCCTCCTGATGCATTGGGATTACAGGTGTGTGATACCGCACCTGACTCCCAGGATTATTTGTTGAAAAGACTGTTGTTTCCCACTGAATAATATTGGAATTTTTTTTTTTTTTTTAAAGCAACTGACCCTAAATGTGAGGGTTTGTTTCTGGATTCTCAATTCTATTCCATTAATTATATTATTCTATTAGTCTATATGTCTGTCCTTATGTTAAGACCATACCATTTGGTTATTACAGCTTTGTAGTAAGTTTTCAATTTGGGAAGCTCAAGTCCTCCAACTATGCTCTTTATTTTCAATATAATTTGGAGGGCTGGGGTGCAGCCAGCAGCAGAGTGTTTGCCTAGCAAGTGCAAGACCTTGAGTTCTATTTGTAGTGCGTGTGTGCACACAAAAAAATTATTTTAGCTATACAGGGTCCTTTGAGATCCCACATGAATTTTCTGTAAGAAATGCCATTGGGATGATGATAGGATTTGCATTGATTCTGTAGGTTGCTTTGGGTAGTACTAGTATCTTAATAATATTGAGTCATCTAATCCAAAAACACAGAATGCCTTTTCATTTACTTAAGCTTTCTTTATTTTCTTTCAGTAAATTAAAAAAAAAAATTTTTTTTTTGAGATGGGGTACAGATGAGATGGGATAACTTGCCTGAAGTTACCCAACTGGGACAGGGAATCAGCAACCTGTCTCCTTAAGCTCTGACTTCCCACCCAACAAGTTTGTAGGACCCTGCATCACTGACAAAGTTGGTCTTCCACATAATTTATTGAGAGCTCCCCTTCCCTTTCTTTTTCCTAGCCACTGCAAACAGAGGATTTAAAACATGCAATCATTGCCCAGTGGGAGTTAAAAATTTTAAGTGTGACCATTAGACAAGGAATCAAGACAGTGAAAACAGAGCATACTGAGGACAGGCTAGATGGCTTCAAAAGTGACTGTGAGAGCCAGGATTGAGGGGCACCTCACCCAGCCCTAAAGATCAGAGAAGTCTCCCAGTGGTGAGACATTGGAGACAAATCATGAAAACCAAGTAGGATTATCCAGGTGGGGGAAGGGATGGCCCCATTAAACTTTCACTTATTCACAAATCAGTCCAAAACTTAATGACTTAACCCATTAAGTCCCAAGTTTTCAATTTTGCAAACACTATAAATATTCAAATGGTATTTCAGAGTTATCTTAAGTGGTATATTTGTTGCTCAATTAAGTTTTTGTAGGTGTTCTACATGTGAGACAATGGGACAAAATGAGTTAAAGCATCATGGTTTGGGGAGTTGATCAATGTGGTTCTCTCTCAAGGCCTCTCATATGGTTAATTGCAGGGCCAATGTCTGAAACTGACAGTGAATGGTGGCTGTGACCTCACTGGGACTGTAGACTGAAACACCTCACAAAGCCTCTTCCTGTAACCTGAACTTCTTCCCAGCAGAGCATCTGGGTTCCAAGGGAAAGGTTTCCCAAGGCACCAGGAGAAAACTGTTTTACCCTGACTTGGAAATGACATGATCTCCCTTCCATCAGAGTCTCCTGGCTCCCCCAGAGGATCAAGTACCTTGTAAGAGGACCCTGGGGTGGAAGACATGAATGCCGATATTCTGGAAAATACAGTCTGTCACAAGGACCTGTAAGACAGGAGGGATAAAGAGATGAGGAGAGCCTTCCGCCACCCAGAGGTAATTCAAATACAACTCTGGATCCTAGAATAGGGCAGTGAAGCTCAATGGAGTATGGACTTCCCCAGAATAACTCCTTCCCTTTTTGGGGGTGGGGGGTGAGGGGAAGGAGTTTAGAAGTCTCCCTCCCTTTCCCCTGCAGGAAATCACTATTCTGGCCGCTAGCTGCTCAATCTCCTTTTCCTAGATGTCATGACATGGTAGTTCTGTGTCTGGCTTCCACCAGCATCATTGCATCTGTGACCTTCTGGTACGAGGACGTGCCTGCACACAGTGGCACGCCCAGAAATGGAATCACTGGGTCTCTGGTGGGTAACACCTTCAATTGTCTGCTGTTCAATCCTTGTTAACCTTTTTCCTTCAAGCCCTGGACAAACACTCTGAGATGAGTATATCATAAAATGGGGAGTGAAAGAGGCTAAAATCTTCGCCCCCGCCCCCCTCGCTGACCACCTGGACGCTGGGGGTCACCGCTATTCATTCTCTTAGTACCGGACTCCAAAAGACCTCGGGGAACAAGGGTCATTTATTTTTCTTTTACATTACACTAATGTTAATCGAGAACATCAATATTTATTTCTGCTCCAATCACAAAACGGATTTTATAGGAAGAAAACAGCAGGGATTCAGCAAACAGGATCTGTTGGGGGAAGTTCGCCGGATGGGCTGCCAGGATGTGTCAATCTCTTCCACCCCCCTCCCCCACTTTTCCCTCCCACGCCTCCCCCGGACCTTACACCTCTTCATGCAAAAGCCCTGGAGACAGAGCCTGATTGGCCCAGTCGCAAACTCCGGCCCGTCCATTGGTGGAGGCCTCTTGATTGACAACCCTATCAATCTCCGGATCTACCGAGGGACTGGTGGCCAGATGCATGCTTGCACCACTTAGGGTCCGGAACAAGACCATTCCCTGGGAAAATACTTCCCTGGCCGAAACCCAAGTCACCCGTCTGTCTTTGGCACTGTGCATCCTTAAAACTTAAAATTCACAGGCAAAGTCACCGACGCTGCACCAGCTGCCTCCAAACCGGAGGTGCAGCTGTGCAAAAAGAGAAAAGCGAGGAGTGACTCGTTGCTCTCAAAAAGTGATGTCTGGGCGGCAGGGGTGGTGCATGCCTGCAATCCCAGCGACTTGAAAGCCTGAAGCAATAGGATCACAAGTTCTAGGCTAGCCCCAGCAACTCAGCGAGACCCTGTCTCTAAATAAATAAATAATAAGGACCGAGGATGTGTCTTAGTGGTTATGCTTCCCTAGGTTCAATCCCCAGTCCAAAATTTAAAAAAAAAAAAGGAAAAAGAAAGTGACATTTGATTCCCTAACAGTTAACAACCCGCATGAAGTTATTTATTTCGTGCAGGGCCAGAAACCTGAAGAGAGGAAAGAAAGATAAATTTAAATGCATCCCAAAAATCAAGCTTTTTTTTTTTTTTTTTGTCTGTCACTCAGTTAAGAAATCTGCCATCATCTGTCTACATTTAGAAATACACTAGATGGTATTTTTTGGCCCCCTCCCCTGTATCAACAGCATCAGTAATAACTTGGGGCACTTTACAACCTCAAAAACAACCCACATAAATATTATTGTCCTGATTTTACAAATAAATAATAATATGACTTCAAAGATCAGTACCTAAGCTAAAAGGGGAACATTAATGACAGTCCTGCATAACATTTCAGTATATGACTTATGTTATATGTGGAATCTGATAAGATATTGCCTAGGGACACAGTAGCTATCTTAGTTTGTGGGAGTATTCTGGGTGGTGTTCAATTGAAGTGGCACCCTCTTTCTTCACTGAAAAGTCTTAACTGGGCCTCTCCAGAGACCTTCACCATGGCTGATTTTAGGACTGTCAGCAAAAGAGTCTCTGCAAAAGAATTCAAGGTAGATAAACTTCCTATTTTCATGTTGTCCTGTTTACTTGGCCACTGGCCGAGAAGATACCAGCACTCCAGGTGCTGGACACCCCCTTACTAGCTTTTCACAATGTATCCAGTATAGTACTTTGAAGAAATGTGCAAACAAGGCCTCTGGCCTTGAACTGGGCTTCACAGAGATGTCTACATTTTTAAGATAAGTTACAAATGGGCTCCATGGTAACAGAGAGAGGAAAGAAAGGGGAGAAGAAGCTCTCCCCTTCTCAGGTGTTGTCCTTGAAGGGTTAACTTGCCCAGAACAGTGAAAGAAAAAGCTGCTTTTGTGTGAACTTCTGCAGACTGTGAACTTCTGAGCCCCTCCCCTTACATGCTGGGTATAAAACTCTGAAACTCCCTGAACTCGGGGTTCAGGGGATTGATTGATTACAGCACAAGCTGTGCCCTCTGAACCTGGCTGCAGCCAAATAAAACTGTTTCCTGCTATCTTAGGTGCCTTGCCTCGTTTGTTTCTACAACACAATGAAGTCATTTCTCAGAATGTATTCCCCTCCTTAGGCAAAGCATGAACAAATAAATACAACTACAAATATATATATATATATTTGTAGTTGTAGACAGACAGCATGCCTTTGTTTATTTTTATGTGATGCTAAAGTTGAACCCAGTGCTTCAAACATGCTAGGCAAGCACTCTGCCACTGAGCTACAGCCCCAGCCCCATGACTATATTCTTGAGCACAAATTAAGGTAAAATGTTTTGACCTTCCTTCAACTAAAGGTTATTAATGCTTAATATATGCCTAAAAAAAGCCACATTGAATATACATGCAGTTATGACCTCTGGAATCTGTCCATGGAAGTACAGAGTAGACCCAGGGTAGTTTTGATAATTAAGGCAAAACATGACTAATTTGTTCCAAAAGGCTTTCCATGATTGGAGCTGTACGAATATAAGAGGTTCTGAGAAAGTGGAAATTATTTTCAGTCTAGAAGACGGGACAGGGTCAGGGAGATGATACATGACATTGTCATATCATCAGCACTTTTTATATTGCATCCGTTAAATGCCTTATGAAAAGCACATAAGCTGTGGAAACAAACAGGATATTGCTCTTGTTGTCTAGGACTTTATAATCAAAATGTAGTGCACACTGTTGACTTGTTCACTCTTGAGTTCCTTGTTTTATTTCCATGGTTAAAAAACATGAACCTAGGGGCTGGAGTTGTAGCTCAGTGGTAGAGCCCTTGCCTCTCACATGTGAGGCACTGGGTTCGGTCCTCAGCACCACATAAAAATAAATACACAAAATAAAAGTATTGTGTCCATCTGCAACTTAAAAAATGAGCTGAGGTTTTAGGATACGTGGCAAGTTCCCTCACCCTCAAACTTTTGCACTCTTGCCATCTTTCATGGCAAGAACTTGCCCCAGGTCCCCCCAGGCTGGGTCCCCAAATGAGAGAAGGTGAAGTACACATAAACCTGACTGGGAGACTGAAGCAGCCTAACCCACAGATCTGTGAGCCAGAAGATGCTTATGGCAAACCTGTTACATTTGGGGCAGGGAAGGCATTTGTCAGCCAGTGTTATTGCGGCAAAACCTAGTCTCATACTGATCTTTTTTACTTTACATATAAGTCACTAAGATATGTAGTGACTCTCCGTGTTAGTGTTAGCACCTAGATTTTCTTCGAATTTCATTGTATTCCAGTGTGGCTGTTCTCTGGTGTGTTTAATTAGGTTTCCATTTATATTTGGTTTAGTGCAATCTTTTGCTGTTAAAAATAAAGATGCTGGGGTATAGCTCAGTGGTAGAGTGCTTGCCTAGCAAGCATAAGGCCTTAGGTGTGATCCCTAGCACTAAAAAAAAAGGCATCAAATAGCCTCATATATACATCATTTTGCATACGTTGAGTATGTCTATAGAATCACAGTATTGCTGGGATGGAAGGAATATGAAATTTGGAAGATACTGTTCAGTTGCCCTACCTAAGGGTTGTACTAAAAGCAATGACATTGATCATCGAATTAATGCTGGAAGAGATTAAGAAGACATTCTGGTATCTACATCACTTGTTCTTACTCTTCTCTGAGGGTTCCTTGCTCGATCTTCTCTTCTTCCTTTATTCCCTAAGTGTTCACCAGGGGTCTGGGCCTGGTCTTCATCAGGACAGGCTGGCTTATGTTGTGTGAAAAATGACATCACCATCGCACCCACCGTGTGCAGTGGTACCCGCTTCCAGGAACTCCCGGCAACTCTGAAGACTGAGGCAGGAGGATGGCAAGGTTTGGGACATTGATGGTCTGAAAGCAGAAAGAGCAGAGCGTGGCAAACCACACACTGATTGTTAAGATTGCTCAAAAACGTCACGGTCACCCTGGCCCACGTTCTATTGGTTATGCAAGTCTCGCGGCTACGCCCCAGTTGAACCTTTCTGCAAGAGTAGGTTATCATCTCTGGGTTAACAAGAGTTCAACCTGTCGGAGTCCTGTTCTCTTCTGACCCCTCAGGGTAGGATTGGGCCCACATCCTTTCCCTTCTACGGAGCCCATCAGGATTCTCCATTGCTGGCTGAATAGGGTCCCGGCCTTCGCCAGGCCCTACCTATCTTCTTTTTGACTTCTTAACCTTCAATTCGCAAATGAAGCCAAATCAAAGGACTGGCCATTTTCGGTTCCTCTGCGTATCTAGACCTTCTCTGTTGGACTACTTTATGGGAACCTCAGACTCAAGATATCCCAAAGGAGCTTGTCTCATTGTCCCTTGCTCTGGTTAGAGTATGGTTTGAGTGTGTCCCTAAGGGTTCATGGGTTGGAAGCCTGGTTGCCACTGTGGTAATGTGAGAGTTGCCAGAATCTCTTAAGAACTGGGGCCTAGTAGACGATATTTAGGTTGTCAGGGTGCTGCCCTGAAAGTGATTGACTTACTCCTGAGGAAAGAATCAGTTTCCCCAAAGAGTGGATTGTTATGAAAAGAGCAAGAATGGTCCCTCCTTGCTCTCTGGCTTTCTGTCTCACTCACTATGGGATTGCTATCACGAGCACTCCTGTCATTGTGATTCCACCTATCATGAGACCCTCACCAGAGACCAAACTGATGGGCCACTGGATCTTGCACTTGCAGTCTTCAAAACTGTATCTTAAAAACCTCTTTTCTTTACATATTATCCAGCCTCAGGTATTTTGTAATAGCAACAGAAAATGGACAAATATACTCCCCTAACCTGCTTCATCTGTGAGACCTGCATAACCCTGGATCCTCCCCAACTCATCTCTACCTTGACTTCTCTTTACCTCTGGCACCCAGTCTATTGCTCAGCCATATTGAACCTGTGCCTATCACGTTTCTCAGTTCCATCTTCTCTCCTTTCTACGTCTGCCCTCAGTACCCTAATTTTGGAATGCATTCCCTTCCGTCATCCCAAACTTCCTGGGACATGGTAGACATGCAAGAAATATACATTTTTAAAAACTCAATTTCCTGGCTCAGTGGTAGAAGGCTTGCCTCCCATGTGTGAGGCACTGGGTTCGGTCCTCAGAACCACATAAAAAATATTTTATAAACAAAGATATTGTGTCCATCTATAACTAAAAAATATTAAAATAAAAAAACCCTCGGGAATGGTGGGGTCCTCACTTCTCAGTTCATCTTACAGGTCAGGGTGAGTCGGGTCTCCTGCTCTCTTGTGCATGCTGTGTTCTTTCCCTATTGGTATCCTGCAGCCATGGGGTGACACACCACAAAGACCTTCATTGCAGAAATGTCATGGGCCCTGCTGTGCCGTGGCAGATGGGGCTGTGTGGGCAGCCGGGGTACAAATAGGTCTTTTTAGATCCTGAAACCTAATATTTGAGAATCACATATGTTTTCAAAAATTCCAAGAACCTTCTGGATGGCAGAAAGCTTCTTGGTTGCTAAATGGCAGATGCTGCAACTGTTTTGAGCCCTGACAATTCAATTCCTTCCTGGGAGAATCCTTAAACTCAGAACTTTTAAAAAAAATCATCTCTGAGTCTCAGAGAACAGTATGGCCACCTCATGAAATACAAAGACTCCTCCTAGAAACCTAGTGTGAGGAGACAGACAGATGTGAAGGGTAGGAACACGAGGTTAGAGGATGGCTTGAGTGTGTCCCTAAGGGTTCATGGGTTGGAAGCCTGGTGGCCACTGGGGTAAACGTGAGAGCTGCCGGAATCTCTTAAGAACTGGAGTCTAGTAGACGATCTTTAGGTTATTAGGATGCTGCCCTGGAAGTGATTGACTTATAATTTTATAAAATGGGCCCACGGTGCTGATTGCCACATGATTTATTTTCCAAGAAACAACTGACCTGCAGGTCTGCCTGGCCTTCTGTCCCATTCCTCAGCAAACTATCTGTTCACTGCTGGAGAAATGCAGGCCCAAAACCATGTTGATAAGGGGGACACAAGTTACCTGGAAGACTTTTGTGGTGACCAGATCCTGAAATTCTGGGAGATAAAGATACTTCCTCCTAACCACAAAATCTGTAAGAATGTATGGTTAAGAATCCAGGTAGGGGCTGGGATTGTGGCTCAGTGGTAGAGCACTTGCCTAGCACGAGCGGGACCCGGGTTCCATCCTCAGCACCACATAAAAATAAAGGCATCGTGTTGTGTCCGTCTACACCTAAAAAATAAATATTAAAAAAATAATAATAATCCAGTTAGAACCAGTCAGCATGGGCCAAGGTGACCTAGAGTTGCCATGACTGTGGGGACTTAAAACTCTGATGTCAATCCAAAGTCAAGAGGGTAGACCTGGGCCGGAGTCTCTGGAAACTTCTCTGGGATCCCAATAAAACTGGAGAGTCACCCTATTCCTCTCCGGAGAGGACCCCCTTTCTCCCTTGAGAGCGTCCCCTTTCCCTTTTCCTTTCCTTTCAATAAACTCATGCCCAAATGATTACTCTGAGCAATATGTCTATAAAATATTTCTGACTTGATCACAAGACTTGGGGTCTGAATGCGGGATGTCTTCACATTGTCTCAGTTTCTGGAAAAGCCCAAGCTCTGGAGCTCTGGGGCCTCTTTTAGGGGGATTAAATAGGTGCTAAAAGAAAAAAAAAAATACATTGAACTAAACAATTAGTCTTTCTTGATTT